>NW_028301714.1:16085303-16388333 GCF_037042655.1 Diuraphis noxia | reverse complement strand
TGTCGCGTTCACTCTGTAATATATATATATATATATTAAGTATCCACCTGTTTGTCGTTACGGATATTTCGTGTTAATTTCAACCAGCGCGGTGTATCGATCGTGTTGTGTATATGTCTGGGTCTCTCACCGAACACGACGCCTGCTCGTATACATTAATATATACACGTCACACACACACACACATATACACGCGCGGTTCCCATATAATAAAATATTATAATAAATGTTATTAATAATACGCGTTCGATGGCGGTATTCTTGACATGAAAAAACAATATTATCTGAGGGATACTCTTAAGACATAATAATAAAATATATAGATCTGTTTAGTTCCTCGGCACATTATATACTAGTGATTATAGATACAGACGTTCATTCGCTTAGTACTTCAGGTTAGGTATAGTAGGTTTCCAGTGTATATCGCTCAAAAGTCAAAAGTATTATCACTATCTAGCAAAAATTATATGATCATATTATATTCAAAATAATGAAGAATTAACAAAATGGGTACCTTTAACGACATAACACAACGCAGTGCCACCACGGGACCTGCTATACACTTCCGTATAATAGAATTCACTACGCCTAATTGTATTATCTTGAATATATAATGGGTAGGTATATCAATATGAATAAATTATCATCCATAATAATGATCTTCATAATATGACAATACTATTTATAACACAATAACTATATTCTAATATGAAGAACGTTTCGTTAAGTTACGTATAACTGCAGATCGCGAACTCCTATGGTATTTGAACATAAATCCCGTCCCCTGAAAACTTCTAGTTGTGTCACTGTAATTTAACAGTCTTCCGACGCTATACTTTTAACTCGGTATTTCTATGCCACTCCCATGTCAAAAGTCAAGAATCACTCATACGTCATATCTGCCTTATTGCGATAACGCGAATAGGTAATGATAATATTATGTAATCGATATTTTTACGGTCTACATTACGCGTATCATTTGTATACATTTTAGTATTTTATGACAATATATTCGTTAGTCATCATCATGTCGATGAAATAATATCACTAAGTATTCTGCTGCTACTTTTGCAGCATAATAAAATCGCGTATGTAAACGTGCAAAAAACACCGAACCGTGTGGAGGCGGCGGCCGTCAAAAATCATCATGGCGTACCACGGCGGCAGCTTTCTCGGAGGCTACGATGGCCGCACCGCGAATATATACGCGCGCCACTGCAACAGTCATCAGTTTATCAGAGAATGAAGAATCTGCATGCATACGATATAATAATATTAAACACGTTGAATTAGTGTAATACTTATAATATTATAATAATACACACCTACTCAACGTGTTTGCGCGCATGCGCCCCTGACATCGTATACATAATATAATTATATACAATGTTGTTTACGATAGAGTTTTTCGCCAAAGTCGATATAACTGTTGTAATATTCCGATAATATTCCGATAATACAGATAATATTCCGCCGACGATTTTGAATCGATGATCTTCGTTGTATTATTATACTTATTAGGTATACACCTGCCACAGAAATATAACGAGTAGGTACTTTAAAAGTTGATATTGATTCACGCACAATGTTCAAATCGAAAATGTTTATTTCAAACACTAAATATGCATAGGTATATCCATTTAACACATTACCTATACCTATATTACTTAGGAAGGTTAGTTAAATTGAAAATAATAATTACATGGGGTATTCGGAAGTAATTAAGAAATGTGCATACCTAATATTTAAATATCTAATCGATAATGATATGTAATTAGAAAGGACGGGTAAACGCCAATCAATATATACATTTTTAAAGAAGAGCTTCATCACGCCCCCGTGTTTTCTTTCAATTATTCAAGCTCTGGATAACCGTTCAGATGTTTAGACTTGACAACATATTATATACTTAAGCGCATTAATTAATTACCCTTATTGAAATAATATCGTAATTATATAATATATTGATGCACAATATTATGAAACCGTCATCGTGCGGGTAATTTAGGGTATACAGGTATATAACTTGCATTGGTATTAAATAGGTATTTACATTTTATATCTTTATAAAAACTTGTCAAAGAATTAAGAAGTGTTTTTTGTTTCCATCCTCGAAAGTTCAAAATCCGTTGTATTCTTTTGCGTTATAAAAGAAGTCAATCGCAAAAAAACTACGAAATACGTTTGTTTTTTGTTATTTTTTGTTTCATCGTTTCTCCGAGCGCGTTCCGTCTCGTTTCGCCGACGATGGCTATACGACGACGCCATTTTTATAACGATTTTCTTGCGTGTTTAATAGGTACCTATGTATTATAGTATATATATATATATATTATTATAATACCAACTATTTGACGGGATGGGAAGAGCATCTCGTCCCAAATGAACCGTATACAGCTTGCAATGGCGGACTCGCAAATGCGATTTTCCTGTCGTCGTTGTCGTGTTTTTTTGTTTTGTTTAATATTCGATTTTCACGCTTACCCGATTTGCTCGCACACAAATGACATTTTCTGCAGCAGCATCAACGTCTGCAATATGTGTCGTAAACGCGGTTGTTCTCAATAAAAGACGAAAGACAAAAAAAATAATCGCTTCGAATCGAGTCTGGTTTATATAGATTACATATTAAAGAATATAAAAGATTTGTATTGGGAGAAGCACAATATATAGCGACGACCGCTATATACATTTAATAGGTAACCCATCTTATGTACCTATATTTGTATCTTGTATGATGTGTCGACGCTTATGCGATCGCGCGTCTAATCCTTGCTCCGATAGTGATTTATAACCGATTGTCAAACTTTTCCCATGTATATATTCCATCGCCAACGCCGACGGTCGAAAAATCAACAAATGAAAAATGCGTTTTATCACTACACGACGACGTCTAGACACACCACCGCGGACGATAATTAATTATCTCTCGCGAGAGTGAGTGTACGAAATATTTCGTGTAGGTCTCGCGCCGTAATCATCATATAATATGTTTAATATTATAAATAATAACATAATATAATATGTTATATATTACGTACATATAGTGTTTAATCCCGTAACCTCGAAAATTAAACGAAAGTCTCTTTATTTTATTCAAATTTAGTAATGAGTTGTAGGCGTATATATTATATAGGCAATGAATGTTCAATGTGTGTAATATATACAACAAAATTCGCGTTTATGCATTGGAAAACATAGCGCGAGCGCGGAAATAGATAGATTGTTACTTCCCGAGTGGTATACAATATATAAGCACGAATGAAACGAATATCTATGAAATATATTCTTCGATAAATGATGCGCACTATTATATCGTTTAGAGTGTTCTTATTCGCGCGGTTCCGATGAATATTCCATTTCTATAAATTACGATTCGTGACTCAAAATACAGGTTATATACCTATTTGTATAACCACGTATGGTATACCTATATATATGTATATATGTGGGAATACATTATATATTATTTTTATTCGCACACGAGTATCATGCACGTGAGTACGTCGGATGAGACGTGATTGGCGACGGCGCGATAGGACGGCGTTCAAAATATAATATTATATTAAATAATAATAATAATAGTAATAATAATGATAATAATAATAATAATATACGCTCGCGGTGTAACGACGACGGACGAGATGACCTCAGTGACGGCGGCGGCGGCCGGTTCTTTTGCGTCTGACGGGCGACGTCGAAATCGCGAAACGCCCCGCGGGCTATACGTCGCCGCCGCACGCCGCCACCGCTGCTATACACTGCAGCCGACGGCACACAGAGGAGTCGTGCGGCGGCCGCTCTCAGCGGGGGGCCCGTTTGCCTTTTTACCGCGTCGCCGCGGGGGGAACTATGCCGTCGACGCCGCCGACACGACCCTCCGCCGCTCAGCCCTGGGACGGTACGCACCTCCCTCCAACGCCGCACGACCGATGTCCCTATGTAATATACAATGGGTACAACACGTGATATATTAGAGACACTGCAGCAATATATATATATAATACATAATAAAAATAATAATATACGATACGATTGTATCGGCCAAAACCAAGTGGTATATTATATTATTGTTATTTAATATAATATATTATATGGTGTCGGTCGCCGAGATTTTTAGACGCTAAACGTCTCCGAATTAGTACACTGATGCGCAATACTCACACACGTCACAAGATATACCGTGCTCGGTGATATCTTTAACCTGCAGCTCAACCTGAACTTCCTTAAATCTATACATACCTATTTAGGATTGCAGATTGTATTTTAATAAATATTATGACATACATCTAAATAGGTCCTGCGTATCATTATACTTTAAAATATAGGCTTATACCTATAATAGGATATTGTGGGTACCTACATATATATAATATGTTTTATATTTATAATAATATTGATACATTATAGGTACCTTCCTATATATAGTGCTGTAGTGTTATCGCGTTATTGTTTTTTCTTCTTCTATTCTTTATTCACGCGTATATATTATATTCCCAGACACGCGTTACGGCCGGGCTGAAGGAATCGTAAATCGGCTTCGGGCTAAAGAGATGATAAAAAAAAATTACACTACGTGACGTCCGCGGCGTAAATTAGACGACGCGCGCGGGTAGGAAAAAAAGTAAAATAAAATAATAACGACGATAAACAATGACATGTCTTCGGGCACGAGTGATTTAGTGGCCGCGTCGTCGTTAGATATATATGCGATGTTATTTTTTTTATATACCTACTTTTTATTTTTTATAATTATTATTCCGTCCGCGATATAACGGGCTCTGGTGAAGGTGTGAAACGGCGGACGCCCGAGAAGTTTTATGGATATAATACAGCCGCATAAACGACCTGAACGCATTCACACACACAAACACACACACAAGTGTGAGCTCAGCACGCGTACCGTGCCGACACTTAACGAATCCAATTAGGCTACGATATAGTCGCGTGGTATGCGACGGGTGCGAGCGACATTGATCACTACGCGCGTTTCGCAGACCAAAGAAATAAGTTTCGACATAAATCCTGTGGTTTTCAATGTAATGATATAATATACATGGGTACCTATTTTATTATTATTGTTGCACCACGTCCTCGATGATGCTCGATGCATTTTGAACGGCGTGATTTCCTCCGTAGGTACATAATAATATTGTATATATTGTGATGCTGCTTCAGTCGTAAAATTAATTACTCAACTCGACCGTTCTCGCCGAATCTAAATTCGATTGGAAACCATAATAGAAGGAAAAAAAGCAATACACCAAAGTGCCAAACGCATATTATAATAAGCGTGCCTAAATATATAATATAACGAGTGTATTACATTATAGTATTGCAGTATGGTTATTTCAAGCAGTTGACTGACGTGGCATATCGTAAATATTCGTAAAAGATTGCGTGTGCAGTCCGTGTCTTTTTTTTTAAATACTACGGCACAGCCGTATAACATACTTGTATTTCAAATACGTGAAGTTCCGTTGAAATTAGAATGAAGGATCGAAGAGAGTGAGAGAGGCAGAGAAAAGGAGAGGGACCAGAATTGAAAAAAAGTTGTAATTCATAAGCGTTATGTGTATTTTTCACACGTTCTCGACGTTCGAACCAAACAGGCTGGCGGCGGATCGTAAACTTGACGTTTCGATGGCTCGAAACAAATCTGACGTCTGTTCGGGACACGGTGATAATGTCATTATATTTCATGTATATATATATATATACGATTTACATCTTGTGTGCTTGTATAGGTGCGTACGGGAGCGTTTCAAGGGGACCGACAGAGAAGTTAGGAAAAAATAATAATAATAAAATAAAAAATTATGAATATATCGTACATATGTATAATATGTATATATATTATATAAAAAGAAAAAAAATCATAAAAGAACCGAACACCTAAGACGGGTCGTAAAAATTGACAGGTATTCTGGTGGTTTTCTGGTCACTTTTTTTTCAACGTCCCTCGAGCATAAATTATGTAAAAAATTCGTGTTATATGTAAATATGAGCGCCTGCGATCGTTTTGACGGGCCAAAGACTCCGGTCGGTCTGGGCTGATCATAAAAAAAAATCCTTCAAAACTATATATTTATATGCATAATATCCTTTATACCGAACTGTGACTTGGGCGTATAATACTATACATAACGCCGAAAACCTACTCGGTTATTATACAGCAGCTTGTAAAATAACCCGAAAAGACAGTAATGACCCAGCTCCCAGTATTTTACACATTTATTATTGTATATAATATATATATATATATATTCGTTTTTTATTTTACGATTGTTACATTATATTATTTTTTTTACCTAGCTAATTTACCGTACAAAAACTTCCGAAAGAAACGATTTTATGCGGTGTAGGTATATATTATTATTATTATAATATTATATGAATGTGCACACACGTGTATATCTATATAATATTATATATGCGCGGTGCAACAAAAAGACCGTAACTTTTTATTCTTTTCAACGTCCCTTATTATTACGACATACCGCCGCCGACTCTAGACGATAAAAATTCGCGTTCGTTTTCGCGCGATTCTATAATTACGATTCGTATAATGTGCATGTTTCGCGTAAAGTTTTTGGAATAAAATCAAACGATTCAATAACAAATGAAAATCGATCGTACAATATAGTATAGGATAGTGGTCTGGTTTTCGATTTTTATACCTAAACAATAATTTGTGTATACATACGACAACGCCAGCAATGTCACGTATTACATGCTTACACAATTTTAGCGTCCGTACACGTATGGAATTTCAAATTAAAATCAGATCGCTTCATGAAATATCCTTTAAATATTATTATATATAATATTGGTAATATGTGCAGTGTTTCAAATATCTGTGATAGGACGTATCACACGCGTGGATCATAAAGCCTTTTGCGTGATGTGCGTACGTAATATTTTATAATATATACGTATACGCAATAATATAATATCATATATGTACGTATATAGATCCACCGCGAGGGACGAGAGCAAAAGGGCCGGAACGCGCGATTGAATTCGTGATGGGATTTTTGTCATCGATACACTCCCCTCCCCCCCATCTATCACATATACCCTTCTCCTTTTCCTTCTATCTGTTGACCACATTGTTTGAACAGGATACTAACCACCACCAACACCACCAGCAGTATTAGTATATATATCATATATTATGTATACATTTGTGTGTGTGTGTTTGTATATGCCGAGTATTTGTATACGTGTGTGCTTATACATAATATACATATTATATATATATATATGCGTATGTATGTTATTATATCTCTGGAATTGTGAGCCGGCAATATGCGCTCACGTTCCTATCATCCCCATTGGCAGACGCGGCTTTAATGCTATACACCGCGAGCGCGGCTACACGGCAGCATCAGCGTGGTCCTCGGGCGCGCGCGCGTGCAGTACGCCCCGCGGGCGCGAATGGGTAATCGAGTTTGATTCCTGAACAAATATTGTCGTAAGCCCTTCTCCGCGCGCGCACCCGTTCTTCCCGCGCGTTGTTTCCATCTCGTCGCGTCCTTCTCCGGCATCACCATCCCCGAACCTATTCCACCCAAACCCCGCCACTATCTGCCCCTCGACAATAACCAATCGCACCACAGTCAACCTAGAGGGATATATATGTATTGTATACCTACCCAGAACGCGCTTCAGAGTTGCACCCTCCGAGCGACGTGTATACATATTGTATATAATATACATATACACATCGTGCGCCGTGTGTACACAATGCTGTTGTGTGTGTGTGTGTATTATTCGCCAAGCTCTGACGCCTCCGCCTCTGGATATTTATACTTGTTTGTTCGAATCGTCTACCAATTATATATACTATACTTTTTAACAAAACGTGCGTCGACCCGTGTTTTTCTTACCCCTTTTTTTGTTTTCTTTTTTTCCGCCTCTGCGCGTCGTGTCTATTTGTGGTATTTTATATATACTGTTTCGTTCTCACGCGTCACCAACGCGTGATGCGTGTGTATACAATATATAATATTATAAATACTCGTCCACCAACCCTTCCCCCTCTCCCATCTGCAGACCCTCGGCACGCAACACATAATCTGTTTGCAGTTATTCAACACAATAAAATACAAAATGTTAAATAAACACACGTATTACAATTTACAAATATAATATTACATTTAAGTATTGTTACTTGTTTACATCGTGTGTGATGATAGATATCTAACCGATCGGTTTTTACGCTCGTTTTTCAGGTATCGACTCGTTGACGTACTCGGGATCGGAAGACGAAGATGACGACGAGACCACCTCGAACAGCATATCGTCAACCAAACACCATCTCATCACAGGGCTCCACGGATCGGGCGGCCCCGGTTCGATACTGCCACCGACTACACCAGAAGCCAACAACAACTCGCTGTCGGCCGGTGACCTGCAAGCCCCTCACTCGGGCTTAGACCTCAAAGAAGATTCCGAGGACCAAGGTAAGCGGCCATTTCCCAAAATATATATGTATATGCGAACAAGCATTATTATTGCGGGTTGTGAGTTTGTGACAAATATAATACTCATTAATATTCGTATTTTTCCGATAAAGGTTCTTTGGATGGCGACCCAGAGACCAGGGATAGCCAAACGGAGAATAAATCACCGGACGATGGGAATTCCGGGTCCAAGAGACGGGGGCCCAGGACTACTATTAAGGCCAAACAACTAGAAATACTTAAGACAGCCTTTTCGCAAACGCCCAAACCTACCAGGCACATCCGCGAACAATTAGCCAAAGAGACCAGCCTACCCATGAGGGTCATTCAGGTAGATATACTTTAAAGTTGTTAAAATATTCATAGCAGCATATTATATTATAGTTTATACTATAATATAATACCGATTCGCTGCGTGGCTTTGTATACGCAGTGTATATAGTTTGACGTTTTTACATATTATATTATATTTATATATGCGTATGTGAACACGTGCTTTTTCGGCACACACGCCGCGATAATGCATTTAAAACGACTGCGCGTGTCAAAGATGTATATTATTACACATTATATAGGTACCTATATACACCGTATGGATACGGACGATATGGTACGGTACGGACGGACGAAAGTCGTAAATTCACTTCTCTAAATTAACTGTCACTATAATACGCGCAACGCCCGTGCAGTGCGACGCAGCGATTCGTATTTATATGTATTTGTTTCGGGATGGTGCCGATAAAAAATATATATATATATATATTCTCCGAAAGGTTATAATAATAATTTACCAAGTGCATCATCACGCGTTTCAAATATTTTCCAGCGTCTTGTGCATATTACAAATCTAACGCATTTGTCCTATATCGCAAGCGTCATAAATATTATATACAGATACATTCGTATATACTATATCAGTTTTGGTATACTTTAGCTAAAATAATAATAATAATAATAATAGTTATTATTATATATGCTTTGAATTAACGCATGCGAGACGCGCCACCGATGCCCATGATATAATATAAAGAAAACGACAAGCGCCAGATTTTTGACACGTCGACGCCGACGGTAATGGACTTTGATGACATTTTGATAAACCGAGTAAAACGACTCGTTCCGAGGCGTTTAATGAACGTTTATTCTGCCGCAATCCACGATGATATTATGTATATATACTTACTGGGCGCATCGAGTCTCCTCTATATTATGTATATTTATATAGGCACAACTGTAGATTAACACGTATATAGTCGGCGGCAATGCGTTCCGCGTCGGATCCCTCGTCAAAAAACCGTGCGATTTTAATTATTTTTCGTCTCTACTCTTTTTTTTTCCTTATATTTTTTCCCTCCTTCCCTGACCATTGCTTTGTTTATGATTCTCACGTTTGCTCCGGTCGGAAGGCTAACGACTTTATTTATATACAAATATATATATACATTGCGCTCGGTATTATACATTATATAATACCTATATATATATTTTTTTCCTCATAATATATACCCGCGCACCGCCAATACAAATTACGAACAGAATAACAAATTATACAGTACATATAAATAACAAATACACATATATATTATTATTTAAACATGAGTTTATATGTTCATATCTATAATGTACAAAACGCGAAATAACCTTATGGAAATTCACATAATTTTTCGTACCTCACACAATAAGGTTTTTTTCCTTTCCACAATATATACACTCACGCGAACTCGTGTAGGTATAATCAAATATGATGATAATTTATAAATACGCGATGATTGATAATATAATTTAATAAAAGAGAATTTTAATATTTATAAATGCACGCGTCATATTATATATTTATAATATATAAGTACCAGCTACTTATGGAATTGTGTAAGTTCTATTTTTGAATATTCTTATATTATCTTAAACCAAAGAAAACTATAAAAGATAAAAAATAAAAATAAAGTCTTTTGATATTCGTACTTACCTGCAGCAAGAATTCCTGTGAATTTTCAGGCATCTGTGAGTGGCAAAAAATGTACGTTTAATTGTTTTCTCTTCGCGTACTTTTGCAATTGTTATATTTACCATAAGCACAATATGTAGACAAAGCGTACCTATATAATATAATATATTATATTTCATATGATTTTGCATGTGGTATGGCGTTTATCATGTGGTTTTTCTATGCCCTGTGGTCAACAAAGAGTGTTTTCATCTTTACGAGCTGCGGTCATTATCGCGCGTGTGCTTGCGCATAAGAAAACGACGACGTGTGTACTTGATTGTTTTTTTCTTTTTGTCTCTCGATCGGTTTTAACCACAGTCAGGGAGGTCCAGCAGTGAGTGACGGTGGTTTCTCGGCACTGGACCAGGGTTGTGGTCGGTCTACGAAAAAAAAAAATCCCAGAGACTTTAGTGAGGTCACACACAACGTGCACGCGCTTTTATTTCATTTTTTCCACTAGTCTTTACGATCGGCCATCAATCAATGTTTAACGCGCCTTTCCCCGCTCCGAAACCAAAAGAAAATCATTAAAAATACATTAGGTAGAAATTGAGTCTTCTGTTTTTATTTTTATTTCTCTCTCGCTGTAGTGTATCGAAAAACGTTTTACCTAATGACGAATATTACCGATCGTTAAAAAAAAATGTTACATTGTCGTTTCAGACTGCAGGATTATTTATTGAAGAAAATTTACTAACATTATTTTTGACGAAAACTCCCTCAGTAAAAAAGTTTATTCGATTTAATTTTTATAAAAATAATACCGTAATTCTTCGTTGTATGATTTAACAGAAAACATGTCATATATATTATAATGTATATAACTTATACGTATATAGGTGCGTGGTAATATAGGCGATTTGATATTGTTTATTGTAATGCAATGCACGCGGCGTGAATAATAAATTATACACAAACGTTATTTATTATTATTTATCAAATATTACGAATTATGATAGTCAAATAGTGTTCGATAGAACAAATTACCACTATGGAAAAAGAGTGTGTATATAAACCGGTTTTCAATAAATTTGTTGTTTCTTTTCACGCTGCATCACGGAACAGTTGGCATTGTTTAATAGCACATAGTTATCCATCGAAAATGATAGCGATTTTTTATGAATAAACATAATATTGTTGTATAACACCTGTGGCTGCTGCAGTTGTATAGGTCATAGGACTCGAAAACGGCCATCGATGATCGATATCACCCAATTTACATAATATTTACGTTTTCGATTGTTTCTGCAGGTATGGTTCCAGAACAAGAGGAGCAAAGAGCGGCGGCTAAAACAGCTGACGTCCATGGGCCGAGGGCCATTTTACGGTGGTGCGCGGAAAATGCGAGGGTTTCCGTTGAACATGAGCCCTGGATCATTGGACGACCAGCAACCAGGTTTCCCGTATTTCGCTGGATCAGCCGAAGTCAAATTTGAGTTCGGTTACGGGCCTGGATCGTTCCACCCTGACTTCTTCGGTCATCACGGCGGTCCGCATGGTGGTGGCGGACCCGGAGGACCCTTCGGACATCCAGGTAAATATCACCTTTATTATGGTATTACTATACTATTTTTCTAAATTTAAAACATTCAAGTATCGCATAACATTTATCTATTTAACTACACAACTGGCATAAATCTTCATAGAACAGTGAGACAATGATATAACATAGTGGAAATAAACAATAAAGGGGAAATTGAGTTTATTGGATGACAAGGAAATTTAAGATTTATTTTGGAAATGAGAGAGGTTAGAATCGACCCGAACATCAATAATTAATTTACGCAAAAATACCAAAATCCAAATTAACTACATGTAGTTTTCTATCCGCTAGAGAAGCTTCTAGACTTGTATAGCGTCTTTACTTCTTCTTTATGCCTATTACTGGACTGGGAGAATATTCCAATATCGACTGTATAAAAGCGTATAGTACACAGTTGTAAAAGAACCAGAAACCTTGAATTAGTTGAATTATATATCATACCACCATCATATGATATAGAGACGTTTTTAGGACATTTTATTATTTTAAGAAACTGTCAACATTCGTTTCAACTATAATTAGACGAGAAAGACAAATTATTTAATTAAATAAAACGATTAACGTGTGCTTTAACGAAAAATCCAATTACATTCAGTACAAATGTTGCATACAACGATGTAAGGTGTAAAAATACTTCTGAAACCGCCTTATAATTAACTTCGAAAACATGTATACTAAACGTTTAATTAGTATGTACGATGACACTGTGTACATGAGCAACGCGCTAGACTTTAATAATATTTCTGAAAAATACAAAAACGCAAATGGTCAAATTTTAATATTATTTTATCGTTGTCTTCGAATCCGATGACTGTCGGAAATGCACGTCCGGTAATAATTACGTGGTTACCCATCCGTAAAACCACAACCACGCAAAAATAATATGCTATTCAGACGAACGATATATAATAATAATAATATTGTTATGCATAGATTATATTATTTAGTGGTTTTGACCACGGACGATGTATTTATATAGGGAACAAAAACAAACTTCTATACAACACGACCTCTCAGCAGGAGCAATAAGACGATGTTGTGTTGTTGACGTTGGACACGCGCTTACATAATGTTATGCGATATTATAATATTAAACAGATTATGCGCATACGCACGCATGTAACTCTTTTTTGCATTTGTAAAACAATATGTTCGCTAACCTCCTCCCTTCTTGTTTGTCTTTTTATAGGTGGTATGGATTCTAACCCGATGTCTGGAATGGGACCCGACTACCCGGGCATGGGCCAAGATGCTCCGCCCGGCTTCATTGCGCAGCAACAGCAGGCAAACGACCAGCAGCTCGTGTCACAAAGGCCGGGCAGTCCGTCAGAATTCATGGGCTCCCAAGGCAAGTAAATTTAAAAATAACATATTTTATTCATTCGTGGTTTTTTATTTTCATACAAAAAGTCTCGTAAACAAATGCTCTTTGTACAAATTTGCACACTATTCTCTTGTGGCGTTATAGTATAATACATAGTAGGTACGTACTTAATATGCTTACCACACTATTGACAAATTACTCAATCATCATTCCATGCGTATAAAACAATTATTATTGTAGTTTTTACAAACAAGTAGCTATGTATGTAAATCTCATAAACGAATCATTCATAATATATTGTATTATACAAAAATTGTAGGTGACACATTTTCTACAATATATTATGACCTCTGTAAGTACTAAGTATACTTGGGTATAACGTTAAAATGAATCGAAAACACTTAGACATTCATATATTGTGAGTATATATAAAGGGATTTTATAACGTAAAATACATTCTTAGAAATTATTTATACAATTTAAAACCTATACCTATTGCAGTAAAATATAGATTTTATTATCGTATAGTAATATTTATCTCCAAATATTATTCATAAAATTATACAATGGTCGTATAAACATACATTTTATGACTTTCATAGTATATTATTAGAATAATCATATTAGGCCTGGAAGATTACAATGCAAAGAAAATTGTTTATAAAGCTTATATACAACTGGTATAGAATAAAAATAAGCGTTCGTTCAAAAATGGTTCGTTTATTTTATTATTAGTATTGTTACCACTTATACATAATATACATATATATATATATATATATATATATATATATATATATATATATATATATTATAATATGTTTTTATGTATATTAAATGCAGACTCCGTACAAAATCGAACAAACAAACAAAACAAGTTAAACTTCTCTATATATAATAATTTTACGTCAGTGTGTTTATGCACAGTGGACTTGCCAATTATATAAAATATATAAATCGATGACATCCGTTATTGTGATGCATCTATATACACTTAATAGGTAGTCTGAAAATGCGTGTTCAGAATATCATAGAGAATATTTACATAATATATATAATTACAAATCATATAATTACATTTTTTTCTTTAAACTGTTATGCGAGCAAAAATCTAAATAACATTTATGTATAATGTGCGCATATTTTGTTCTTTTCACAGGTGGTAGTAGCAGTGGGTTTTCAGACGCACCAAACTTACAGAACGAAGGTATCGTCTGGTGAGATAATGTATTTATGTACATCGATCGCAATCGTCTCCACAGATGTATGCCCTAACACTCACAATATAATATTTAAGAATGTTGTTCTGTCAAACGGAGGTAAAATTAATAGAACCGTGCCATAATGTTATTATTATTATTATTATTATTATTATTATTATATATCACTATATTATATTATTATAGCGCAAAACATCTTTACGCATAATAACTAAAAATTAGAAAAAAAAAATTAAAATCGAGCACCGCAATACCTACATGTTATTATATTTTTTTCGAAAATAAAATGTTATTATGTATAAAAATAGAGAATATTTATAACTTGTGTAACGGATTTAAAATATACATAAACGTTTAACATTATTTCGTGCATAAAAAATATGTGTATATACATAAAGCGAGTGTAGGCATATAACGCAGTATTTTGTAGGTTAGAGTAAATTTATATTGTAAAAAATTTTGCTTTTTCGGTGTACATAGAGAATATGTAAAAAAAATCTTCCGAGTCGGGCAAGGTTTTTTTCCTCGATAAATACTAATACATCTGTCGTAATTTTGGTCGCATGGAAATCTGCAGCGGTCACAAGTTTTTTGATTAAAATTTATAAAGTGTAAACGGCTAGATGTATCCTAGAATATAAATAATATGCATTTATGTATGTATATTTATATGATATAACACACCTCTAACTATTTATAATATTTACGATTATTTGTATGCCCCGTGTGTTTCGTGTCCTAAAAGTCCCAAAAATCGTAAACTATTACGTGGACGTGAATATTATATATTATATTATAGAGAAAAGTCCCTTATGTCTGTGAACGGTTTTCACAGAAAACCGTGTATTATTATTATTATTATTATTATTATTATGAAAAATTAGATTTACGATAAAAAATGTTATTGTTTTACTATTGTCCCAAAGTTGAAAATATTTTTTCTTTTTTTTTTTTTGTTGTTATTGTATACGTTCCCTATGATCATCAAACCTGTCTATTGTAAAAAAAAAAAATAATAATAATATATATAACTCTGTTGTCATTATCACATCAAAAACTGACGTTTATTTATTGTCTTTCCCTTTCATAACAAAAAAAAAGTATCTGGAGTACAATGTTTGTCCTCGGACTTGCAAAACGCGTTTAAACACGATACCAGTTATGTCAAATACGATACCGGCTACGATATCCTGGTTGGCAGCGGCGGCGTAATTATGTCGTTTATAATAATAATATCATACTATATATATACCTATAGTATGTTAATAATTTTACGTTATGAGCCGTAGACGTGTCGTTGCGAGTGTCCCAACTTCAATCATCGGCGGCCAAACGTCATTATGTACACGCAAGAATAGTATACGTATACGCACACCCACACACGCACACACACACACCGCGTAAACACGTAATGTATAATATGATATAATATAATGAAGTTTCGAAAACAATCGGTTGTGGTGTATATACGTGTATGTATAATATAAATCGAGGAGTCCACGACCCCACCGACAAGGAGGGTCGGAAAAGTCCAAAAAAATAAAAACCATTATTCGATTGTAATCGAATTATATATTATGTGCGGAATTGACTGGATGCTTCCTCCGCTGCCGCGGTTGCCGTTTGATGGCCTTACGGTGAGTGAATGCACGCGCGCGCGTGTGTGTGAGTAGTGTATTCAAGCGCGCGCACGCTCTTTATTTGCCGTCGCCGCCGGGCGGGGTTAGAGGGCGTCAAGTGCCCCCGCCACCGCCCGTCCCCTCGATAATAACCGTAATTATGGTCAATTTGTGTAAATAAATAATTGCCCGAAAACCCCGCAGGGACACACGCTGTAGTGTACCTATATATTTATATTATTTCTTCGTAAATATATGTACGACACTAATGTAATTGATTATGCTTGTGTGCGTGAGACACCATACGTGCGTGTGTGTGCATTTGTGACAAGTCGTTGTCTATCGCACATAATAGAAAATAAAATAAAATGTATAATACACAGTAGCTCTGCACCGGTGACATTTTTCTTCTACCCAAAAATATATTATTCTACAGTCATTATTTTTTTTTTCGCTAAACCATATTATACGTACTCGTCCGTCAAAAAAACGTTCTTCTATTGCGTGCGACAGTATCTACCTGCATATTATTAATATTATACTATTACATAAAAAATATAATAGTATACACTATACATGCATTTGCGAGTGCATTTATAAGCACGCGTGATACCGTTGCATCTGCCCACGAATGACAATATATTTTGTTATATTAAATAGTTAAATATAATAATAAAATAATCTCAATGGGATGTTTTTATGCGACCTACTGCGATATAGCGGCGTATATAGGTACCTAATATACCATCACTTTTTTTTTCATTTCAACGATTATTAGGTATAATATTTTCTTTTTGTACCTTCAACGTTCTGGTTGAAATTAAATATCCATAGATACTCGATATATTTTCACCTTTTAAGCGGCGCTAGAAATCAAAATAGTAAAAACTGTATACGGACTACCCTGGTGTATTCTTAATAATTTCTTTTGAATCCGGTAGGAAATTCGACTATATGTCTGTGTTTGCAACACTCCAAATCGAGAACATTTATAGAGTAAAATTCGTGCAGCACGTATAGCTAGTGCAGTGTGCGGGTCGGGTGCAGCAATCTATCACGTGAATTCACGCTAAAGGTGCGTACGCGCCAACATATTGCTGTGTCATCCTGCCATACGTGAATGACTACGGAAGTGAATCGATGTGACGACGTCGACGGCTATATAATATGATGACAATACCGCCGCTGCTATGTCGATGTTTATACAGATGTTACAATACACTTCATTTGTTTTGGGTTCATCAAAAAGTCGAATAATTATAATAGTAATAATAATAATAATAATAATAGCAAAAACGTCCAAGCCTCCAAGGTAAGAAATCATGCTTTTATTCTTATTATTATAATGAATGATGATGTATAATATACAACATCATCAATTGTATTGATGTCGAAGAGCTGGTTATTATTTTCCGGGGCTGCTGCAGAGACAACGTTTTTTGAAAATCATGCGACGAGAAAACGATATATAAAGTGTGTATATTCAATATATACGATATACATACAATATATTTACATACCTAGGTAACTTGTTCCTTGTACGCAGGTTTCGTGGTATAAACCTAGGTATATGCATAATAGCTTTGCGGTGATATTACTCATTGTTACGATGTGTTTTTAGCTTCGTGTTATTATAGAATTGGCCCATTTCCATTGTCCATTGTTGGCGGCCACGCGATATATTGCAAACGACTTGACTGCGCAATACAATATGTTTCGAACAAAACGCTTTGGTAATTATTTTCATTTCATATAAAATAATATTTATATTATTTTCTTCGCCACTCGTATTACCTACTCTTATAGGCAAGGCTGGGCATTAACGCGTTAATAAGTTAAAGTTAAGTTAAAAATTTAAGTTAATTTAACTTTTTAACTTAATAAGTTATTTTTTTTTTATGTTTACTAACTTAATTAATAACTTTAGGAGCTTTTGAATTAACTTTTAATTAACTTGAGTTAATTTTACATTTAAACAAGTTAAGTTAATTTAATTTAATTTTGTGAACTATTGTAGGAATACAAATTGCTGGTATAGGTACACATTTTATAAGGTTATAAGTATATGCTAACAAAATGTGTAGGTACTGTTAGCTTTTGCACACATAAAAAAGTAATAGTTCATTGGTCTAATAACATGAAAAATTTTAGGTACCGATTATTTTAATTTTATCTATAAGCAAACAAGAAACTTTTTTTAACTTAACTTGAGTTAAAAAGTTAATATTAAATTTTGGTTAACTCTTAACTTAATTCAATTGATGGAACATTTTGAATTAACTTTTAACAATTAACTTGATTTAGATTTTAATTTAACTTAACTTAACTGAGTTAAAAAAAATCATTAACTTGCCCACCCTTGCTTATAGGCACTGTATACGTCTTACAATAAGTAATACTGTCGTCTGTCATGTAGAATTATAATATGCCATATCGATTTTCATTACAAGTGTTTATGTTTGTAGCTTTTATCTGCGTGTAATAGATCCAATACTTATTCATACTCATACATTATTTGACAATCGGCAATCTCAATTCACAACTAAATAATTTAATGTCAATAATATTGAAAAAGTCATTTTTTTTTAAATGCATTCTTTATTAATGATATAATTTATGAGTTTTGACGAACTGGTTTTATTTTATAGTTGAATTGTGTTGTGATTTTCAGTGAAGATAGATTATTAACTTTTTTCGATGAATTGTGGAATAGATATAGTGGGATGATACTATTATAATACGAGTTCTAGTCTCTATATTCCGTTTATTTAATTCAATGTATTTTTAATAAAATATTTAGAGTGTAATTCCGTATCTATAACATACAAATATACAATACGAGCATCGAACAATACAATTTTTCATCGATTAACAAACGTTTATCTTTATTTATGAGATGTGAAACATAACTTTTCCTACTTTTAAAGCGACTACCGACCAATATCTATTACATTGTTTTGTGGTTCATTTGTTACAACGACAATTAATCAAACTACATCATAAGTAGATAAAAAAGAAAGAGATAAAATGTTATTATGATAAACTCAAGTTTTTTTGAGTCATATAATACTCTTGCATAATAAATGAGATAAATTGAATGAGTTTCGACAAAATAACAACAATTAACTTAAATCTTGTATTTTCTATTGATACTCTGTAGCGCAATGGAAATATTATGCTATGAAATAATGATTAATTGAATTATACTAATGGCATTTATATTTTCTTACGGCTATAAATGTATTAACTGAAAAGCATTATCAAGGGAAAGAATGACCACGCGAAAAATTGATTGAAAACATTCAGACAGCCAAAACACCTATTACATAAATCGAATAAAATAATATTTCCGAGGGCACGTTTTTTATTATATTAAATTTAACGATCATTATTAAACTGTGAAGACTTTAAAATGAAATGCATTATTCTTATTTTATTAGTTATAACTTTAAAACATTCAATTAAGGATGAAACATATGATCAAAACATTTTTTGTTTTTTAAAATATTTATTGGATTAAAGTTTGGATTACAGTGAACTATAGGCGTATTACCAAAGATAAGAAAGATTACAAACTATGAACCTATTAATTGACCTATTTACAAAAAATAAAAAATAAATACATTATTCAAGAGCCAAGAACAATATATTGCAAAACAACAATATTGTTTTATTGACACATTCACTATTCCTACAACAATAAACTATATATACTAATTGCATGCTATGGTTCATGAAATTGATAAAAATTATTCAAAATAATATGCGCAATTAAAATATATATTATTATTGAATGAATTCATAAGCTCGAGTGTTTTTGTATGAACTATTATGCTTACGAACTATATTGTTACCTATAATAAACAAACCGAGATCTGGTAGTTTTAATAATGCCTAGTGTAATAATTATATTCGTATATATTATATTGCGTCGTGACGCAGCGGCGAAAAGGGCGCAGGGTGGAGGGGTTGTGTGAGTCGGCGGCCGGGTGGTTTCGACGAGTCTTGGTAGGGGGCGGCGGTTGATTACCTCGTCCGCAAAACAAATCGCCACCGCCCCGCCGGAACGAAACGGACGGCAATAAACACGCCGCGGGCAGTGCTATTGTTGTCCGCGCCGCCGTCGCTAGCGCGCGCGCGTGTGTGAGTGAAATGCGTCGATGACGGACGGATGGACGACGGATGAGAACGTCGGTTCGCGCGAAACCGAACCCGAAAGAGATGGGACCGCGCGGCAGGGACGGAGGAGGCGCTCGCGTGATCGCGCAGAGAGGCCGCGAGCACGGCACCGTCACCTGACGCGTTTCTCACGTCAACACCGCTGACGTGCTTTTGGGGAGGTTTGCTCCCGGAGATACAGAAAAAAAAAAGAAATACGAATACAAATTACTGTCGTTATTGTTATTATTATTATTATTATTGTCGTTACACGCGCGCGTTTCCCGTCGACAGGTTTTCACATCCCCTTTCTCACAGTTTATGAAAAAATATTATAATATATATATTATATTATATATATACAGGTGCTGCAGAAGCAATAAGTTGCGCAATCATAGTATTACATAGGTGCCTGTCAAGTCACCACACGCATACGACGTATTAAGCGTAGATACATTAATATTATAATATTATACGATAAGACATAATATATATCTATCTTTATGTATTATGTTTAGGTTTTTGTAGTACTAGACAATTTTAATTTCGTACAAATTCACGTGCAATTAATAGTATACAATATGTTAATGTGTCATTTTTAAAAAACTATATTTTATATACTTCGCATTACGTCTAAAATTTAAATACACTTTCGGATTAAATATAATAAATTATATTCTGAAATGTTACGCCAAGTTCATGACTTGATCATGTTTAAACTTCAAATATTAACATTTCCATTACAGAAATTGGATTATTTAGAACCAAGCAAAAAAAGAAAATCACCATCTATACATGAAGAAAATAAGGTAATTTAATAAAGAGTCTAGTGTTATTTTTATACAGGAACAAATTTAAAAACCTCAGACAAAAATCCGTATTGACTGCAGGCTTTAGTTGACTCTGATATTATATGTATACTTACGTATTTTTGTGTTTTATCTATTTAGTGCTTGCTCGATAGTAATTATATGAATATTGAATTTCATGTGTATAATAATCATAATATATAAGCAGAGCTCAATTTATTTGTATGTATGGTGAAAATAATAAACGTGTAACAATATGTTACGATGGTAAAAAATTGTGTAAACATTCATGTAAATTTCTGTGATAAAATTATTTCTAATAATATTGCAAGAATATAACGTGGTGAGTATAATATGAGTACAATCAATTAGACTGTCACTACTTATATACCTAGGTAATATAAAAAGCTCCTCTTATAGAATAACTGGTTTTAAAAATTGTATACATATTTATATATATATATAACATAAACATATCAATCAACGCGTTGAACTTTATAAGTCGACGCGACGGCCACACTCTTATAATATTATGAACGATAAGTACTATACTATTATATATTTAAATTTATCTCGTTGTTAATCTCTACCAAGAAACGTGAGTATATTAATAAAAATTGAATTAATGCCAAATAATTGATAAACAATGCTCGCAAAATGATAGACAAAACTTATGGAACCGATTATATAGGTAGGAACACAACAAACTACGGACTACCTACATAAAATGATAAATGGCGTGTAGAACATTTGTTTTGTGTGAGACCCAGACATTTTCTATACTTACCACCACCACAACCACCACTAACTCATTTAATTACATACAATTATCACTGTTGAGTGTTGATTAAACAGTCTAACCTTTGAAATCGCTCACTTCATTGTAGCAGTAAAGTAAAAATACAATAGTTATATTTATATTTTTTAATACTCCGCTTAATACTCATTCGGACGCCATAGACATAAAAATCAAACATACAAGGCACATGCTTCAAAACTGACTTAACTACGTCATCACTACAAGCGAGTTTAGGATGTAATATTATCATAATAACTGAAGTCTAACTATAAATAAGTACATATTATAAAAATTATTTATTACGTATCCGCACGGTGTTCGTGTAAGATTAGAGATTAGATCGACAAAAATGAAGTATAATAATAATTATAAGAAGGGAATAAAAATAATAAAATGTATTATATACATGCGCTGGAGTTATAAACCAATTAAATCAAAGTTATAACTCAAGTCACCATGAGCTTAATTCCACGCGCGGAGAGGGGTTACCAGGGATTTGTATTGTATCTGCTTGGTGCCGGCCAAATCCCCGTGGCTTATGTACGCGCGGGTGGTGGGTACTGTGGGTCGTAGGACGAGGATCAGGGGTAGAACCGCCGCCGCAGCCACACATATACGAACATATTACGTAGCGGCTTGGCAATTTCGATGTTCGTCTGCAACGCGCGTTTAATGCCAACCGCCACTGTAGCTTGTATACACATATTATTACAACACATCACTGCGATATTTTTAATATTTTTCGAACGGGGAATAATGTAAAAAGAAGACGCCAAAAACCCAGTCGGATGAAAATCCCGTGGCAAGCGCGTTTGCAACCTTGCACAGACAGTTTTCCGACGAATTTATAGTGAAACTCAAAACGTATAAACAGTAAATTACATCTATATTGCTGTTAGGGCCTCGACATAAAACGCCGGTCCTCTGTTTTAAAAATGTATGTGTCCGGGTCTTTTACAAAACTTTCAATACTAAAATTTATTATAAATTATTAAGAATTAAGATTCATAAGCATTTTCATTATAAAAATGTCTTTTTATTTTCATTAAAATATTATCTAAAGTATATTCTGTTAAAATTTTGTTTTAAAGACTTTAAATACATGAAAATCAGTTAAGACCATCATTATTGTTATTGTCAAGATGTGAGATGATGTCTCTATGAATAAAATAACATGTATCTTACAATATCAAAATTACTAAATATTATTTTATAATATTATTTAATATTAAAATCAGTATTCCTATTAAAATTTCAAATTCATTTCAATGAGCCTACGGGCCCCTGCACTCCAGGTCCAACAGCCCCCCTTGTATAGGGACCCTACAGATTGCATTGTAATACTCGTATAATGATGCAAAACGTAATATTTCCATAGTTTCTTCGAAAGCTGCAGTTCAAGGTATATAGCATATACTATATTATTATGTCTGACTGATGCTATGAGTATAACGTTAGGTTAGTAATTTTTTTAAAGATCATGTAGAAAATCGCTGAGAAATGATTTTTTGATTGCATTTTAAAGATGTCCTCAAATAAGGATTTTGAGAAACCTTTTTGTGTTGTTTGTAAATGGTTACCATTCGTTGAATATTATAATAGCGATTGTAGAAATTAGTATTATTTTATTTATTTTTGTATATTGGTTACTTGGGTAGATCAGATACAATAGCATCATGCACCAAATCTTCGTATTTATGACATCGAGTTAAGAAATTATAATCATATCTGAAGACATAAATATATGAAAGTTTATTCAAAAATAATTATTCTATATGTTTGTTGTCTATAGACTAAAAACCACCTGACCGATTTTTTTGACCATTTCATAGATTGTTCTCGAAGATATAAAAAAATGTAAAAAGTCGTTCGAAAATATGCAAATACTATATTATCTGAAGCTGAACTAATGTTGATGCAGCAAAGTCGGGTTTCACAGTAATTTCATATATAATATACAGAGTGTCCCAAAGAGATCTGAAAAATGAAATAACTTTAGTTCTAATCAATATTTTTAATATAATCCATAGACACTTGCGCTACATTTTTAGAATTATTTTTTAATACTTAGAATAAAAAACTTAAAAATTGATAAAAATTTTTTTCGAAATATTCAATATAGCCAATTTGTAAATCTGATTTTTAGAACAAACATATGGTAAAAACACTTATTTAAGACAAATGGCTAATTTTTAAAATTTTTTTTAAATATCAATATTTTCGTTAAGTAAATTACGATCTAGTAAATATTAAAAATCGGGAAATAATCTAGGATCCTCGCGGGACACTCTGTATATAGGTATACCATGGTTAAAATCAAGAATAAATAAAAATGCAATACGTCTTGGAAAATCATCGGAAATGCGGAAAGTAAACGCAGTGCAATTTGCATTTGTCCGGAAGTTTAATCAAATCAGAGCACAAGTTTTATGGACGGGTCGCACGACCTTGACGAATAACTACGTGTATAGTTACGTCATTTATTACCAACACAGAATAAAGTAATTTGTATAGCTATCGACTATTATCGTCTATACCCGCCTTCTGTACAAATATTTCGAAGCTTCTTCATTTCGAACAACTGAAACCCCATCAGACTACAATAATATAGTTAGATACTTATTAGATGACATATTATACAATTTTGATAAATGCATTTACATTGTACAAGTCAAACAAATTAAAATACATTATACAATATTATTACAATATTCAAGCATGCTTACTGCAGTGGTTTTAAAATGGTTTATATATATTTATTTTGTATATAGTCAAATTATTATTGTTGTTGTTGTTATATATCACATATAACATTATTATACATCATATTATACATTTTAAAAACTGATAAATTTAATTTAACTTAAAACAAGGTTGCCGTGCATTGGCCGCCACTGTGTATGGTATTGGTATAATATTGTGAAACGATGTATATAAACGAAATACAAGTTAACAAATATTATATTTTTTAGATATTGATATAACAATACACAACATGTCTGCGAATATTTTTATAGTATTTAATATTATAATATCTATATCTATCGTTAAC
Source organism: Diuraphis noxia (assembly GCF_037042655.1). Lineage (NCBI taxonomy): Eukaryota > Metazoa > Arthropoda > Insecta > Hemiptera > Aphididae > Diuraphis > Diuraphis noxia. The sequence continues at coordinate 16,363,354 of NW_028301714.1, read as the reverse complement.
GAATCAGTATTTTTATTATCTTTTGGCAGATACTTAAAATTTCTACATATAGCTTCAACAAGAATGTATTGTAACGCATATCTGCTAAATTCTCTTACCTATACCTATTACTTACTGTTCATGGATTGAAATAATAAACAAAATAGTATTTAAATGAAATAGTCGTTATATTAATATCATATAGGTATTTGTGTCTGTTACACTACTATAAATTCAAGACTGAGAATTTTGTTAACTATTTATAAAATGTATATAATATTAAAAATCGTTTTTAAATATCAATAGGTACTTATACTTACACTTGAAAGTTAATGTTTGAGTGTATACTCTACACATTTTTTAAGAACATTTTCATTTTATTTTGAATTCTTTGTTTGTTACGTATGCGTATGCGATTGGAAATGTGTTTTTGTAAAAATATCTGTTCAACATGCTTTATTTAAGTTTGAATGAAAAATGGTAATAACTAATAACATTACTGCTCAGTGCTCACACGAATCACACCCAGGAGATTCGGTATTAAGTTTTTGTTTTTTTTTTCTGTACCATAATGTTTTATCATGCACTGTAATCAACACCGGAATCGTAATTTCAACGTTACACATTCATTTTAATAATATAATTTGATACTATGTGTAGTATTTGTCACAATATTATTTGGCTATTACGAAAATACGTGTCAGCATAATTATACGTATTGACGTGTATAATATGTTTTAAACGAAACGTTTTATACGTTACTTGAGCTTAGTATACAAAGTCACAGCTGTACATTATAATATTTTTAGACTTGCCCATGAAAAAAAAGATATATAAATTCACTTACATTTGAAAAATGGAGATGAAATTTATTTGATTTCTTTTTAATTTCGTGTTCCATTTACAAACGTTTGTAATAAACGGGCTAGTTTCGATGGTGTGTGGCCAAATTCTTCTAACTGCTATAATAAAACATTCCGAATATTAGAACCGTGTATAAAAATTATAATTTATGTCTAAAGAAAAGTGTTATCATATTTCATTTATACAATATCGTTTTGCGTAATATTTAAAAAAAAATGTTATTGTTTACAAATATTATAGACTATATAATCGATTTAAAACAGTTTTTGATCAATGTATCATATGTATCTATATATGGAAGCGGGTATACGTATATTAATTTTATACTGCATGGATGATTCTAAGTATGACTAACTTTGTTTTAAATTCTCAAACCTTAAATAAAACAATTTGAAATTTAATAAATGTTTAACTACAAAATAATTTGCTTTCGTGATTATCAGAAGAATAAGAAACAATCAATAGATCATATAGATGTATTATACCTATTTCATTTTTTTGTTTGACAGCTATTATAAACACTTATGGGGAAATTTATATTCAATTTTCAAGATTTTATATCATGCTAAAAATTATTTATTAAAAAAAAAATGAAGACTGCTATTTTTTCATTAAATGATAAATATTAATGTTTTCAAATTCAACCATCCCTTTCTTAATGCAAATTAATTAGCGGATAAAGAATTTTTTTTAAATTAAAACTAAATGCAATAGATGAGTAATGAAATAAAAATATTTTCACTTGTCGTAAAAGCTTTGCCAATGTTTGCTACAGGTTTGTAATTCTTATCCCTCATATACAATATACCCATTGAATACCATGAGTTATTTGACAATATCAATATTATATTAATAAAAAGAAGCATTATCTACAGCTGAATCTCAATAAGGACATATATCTCACTATAACGGAATTTTGCGTTGATTTTTTTTCAAACCTATATATATATATAAATGGTATATGTAACACAAATAAATAAATATATATATATATATATGTAATACTCGTATACCCGTATACATTATATATATATTATGTACCTACGGAATAAAGCTGTTATACATTTTTTTTTCATGCACACCATTAAGGTTACGATAACATCGTGTATTCATGTACGTGTATAATACCGCACGTAATATTAAATATAGAAGTGGACGCTGATTATTTCAATATTCGCAGATAACGTGGTTTTCAATATGGTCATTTATTGGTATATCATTCCCGTAATGGAAATCGCAAAAAAACAATTTGCTCTCCGGATCATCACGGACTTTCTTCATGGTAGTAGGTAGTCACTAATCACGGCGCGGGTACGCGTACAGATAGATACAAATAGAAATGTGGTTTCTTTAACGTCGCCGGTTAATTAGATTTTATTTTTTCCTCACGACACGCGTCGTCGTCGATACCGTTGTATTTCCTGTTCGTTTGAAGCAGCTACATCATTTCATATTTTTTTTCTCCCTCGACCAAAACATATAATAATATAATGTGTCGTGTCTACATCAACCATATATACTATATAAGCATTATATACACGCAGTCGGTGTATTATACCTAGTATATACAATATATGCACATACATGCCTATAACTATATATACCTATATACATTATACACACATACACACGTCCTAAACGTCTTTTTTGACTTCGACTTGTTTTCCCCCATCGCGTTTTGATTAACAGGAAATTATTTATACACATGGCATTTCTATAATATACGCTCACTTTGTTTTCTAACCTCGGACGCTGTCAATGTGATTTTTAGGAAAAAAAAATAATCCTCTCCGCACATGAGAAATCTCTTGGTTGAAATAAAAATCGTTCGAAATTATTAAAATAATCACATAATATAATATTATTTTTCATATAAATTCTATTATACGTGATTTGAATTGAATCAAAACCAAAAATGCGAGTCAAACTGTTTCCCGTCATGCGCCTATGCTCCTATACTTAGGTTAGGTACCTATACTTAGCATCTAGTATCTATCTACAGTAATTCGATGTAAATGCAATTTCACTAATTGATCAAATTAGTACCAGAAGTTTATTTATATTTCCAATGTATACATTATAATATTCAATTATCATGCACGATGTATTTCAAATTAACACAAATTAAAACATTTTTGACTCCAAATTATATAAACATAATTAATGTAAAATTTTGCATTTAAAATAGGCATTTCATAATATTTAATCGGTTACCTGATAAAATAATATAATTATATATAATAGAGACATATATAAACTTATCTGCAGTAATACATTGGCATTTCACTGTTGTTATGAAATTAATTGACTATAATATACGGAGTTTGTATAATATAGTCTATAATTTAATATTTGTTATTTGCTTACAAAAAATTTATTAGCAAACGAGATTTAAAAAAAGGTATGTCTCAAAAAAAAACAACCCCATGTCTTACTAAATATGCATAGGTACTACTTCATGGTATGCACACATAAACATAAACCTCAACTTAAACATTTCATTTTATTACAACGTGAATAAAACGTGTTGTCTAATATCGTGAAATACCATAAAATCATTAATTTATTATTGATTATTCATGAATCATGCTGATATTATGTATCCACTATACATAATATGTAATATATAGGTATAATTACTGTGCAGTTAAGTGTAAATAAATTTATAATATAATAAATATATGTTTTTTATTTAATATTAAATATATATTTTTTCGTTTAAAGTTATTTATAATATATGAGAATATAAATTGTTATCATCCCAATTCGTAATCTAGCTGAACCAAATAAATATCGGCATTGTTTTACATTGTATAGATAGGTACTAATATAATATATAATATGATCATATACGGCATCGTCACCACCAATATAATAAGTTATTATTGATGATTTATATCATTATATAATTCTAGGGTGAAAAAAAAGACCGAAAAAAATAATGTATATTGTATATCATCTGCAGCAGCAGTTGTGCTCAATACATTGGCGGCGGTCAAACGATCTTAATGCCGCCAGTGTTTGTGTGCCAGCACATTATAAAAAGACCTTTGTGGGAGCTCGAGAGCTCGACATGGGTCCTTCGCCACTGATTATTGATGCAACTACACAACAATAGTCTTTCTTTGTAGAATTCGGTAACAAATCGTTTTATCGGTACTACAATACAGAATCCTTTTTGCCAAACACTATTAACGCGCAACTGATGAAATATAATGGTTTTCAACCTGCGTAGTCTCAGCGCCGCCGCTGATGACCTCTTCCAATAAATTTATCGGCGAACGTTTCGTACAGCCGTGTTTTTCCCGATGCCTCTCGAGGTATAATATAAAAATCATATTTTATCGTGATATTATTATTGTTCCAATCAAAGAATGGTTAAAAAAAACTCATATATCATATAAATATATGATATAGTAAATAGGCACACATGCATCAACCTCGGCAGTGTTACGAAATCACGTTTGAAATTATACTAATAAGAACCTATTTTGAGGGAACTATGCAGTAAATAAAAAAGAACTGAATCTACTATGATAAGTTGGTGCGAGATAATTAATTCAAAGGTAAACATATTTTATTTACTCGAAAAGTATTAAGGATTTATACTTTATTATTTTTGCAAAAATTAACGTCAAACCAATAGTTTTGGCAAAAAAATATTGGTACATATTTTATTTACTATTTTTATCTTTTAAGTTGCCAATTTGTTTGGAAACAGATAAAAAGAATTCAACTAGACAGTCGGAACTACCAATAATAGGTATTCTTCCATTATATAGTTTTGTAGTTATTTTGGACTCAACCTCAAGAAGCGATTTGGAATCTTTGTGGACGTGATCCGAGAACTACATTTTTAATTCCATTGCTTTAGTAATAAACAAAATATATTACACACTCGAGTTCTTCCAAACGACGCGTTTTCTTTATATAATCGTTTTAAACACTGAGTTTGTCGATGACTACGACTGCACAATGCACATCTGTTATTATTTATGTATTATTATTATTATTATTATTGTTGTAAACTTTTGCGGAAACTTCGTGTATATATGTACAGTATGTTTCACGAGTTCTTTTCGCGCTCATTGCTTCCCGCTGTGTGTTTTTGTGTGTGTGCGCGCGCGCGAGTGCGTTTCGAAAATAATATTTAGGGCGTTTGCGCGTGTGGGTCATTATGAAAATATACGTGTATATAGTCGCAGTCGAACATGTGTCCCATTGTCGTGAACGTCGATAATTTGTACCTAATAACAGCGTTAATGGCCCGTGTACACGATAGACGCGCGGAGATCGGTATATATATGTATATAAAAAAAAAAACCGGTCGTTTTAAAATCCAATTTGTGTACTCTTCTCCTGTCCGCCTCGTCCACGATACTCTGGACACGCACTTTACTGCACGATACATCGTATATAGAGGCGCTGACAAAAAATTTTTTTTTTCTTTTGATTTACGCGCCGGCGTTAACCCTTTGTGCGCGGGACCTTTCTTTGCCTGAGGCTTAGAGACCGCCTCGGCGGGGGGGCTCTCGCGCGCGCCCGATTTCGAGTGCACGTCGCCCCTTGTGCTACAGTCTTCGTCGACGTCATCCTCATCGTTCAACTTAACACGCGGCAGTGGATGACCGTATACAGGCGATAGCGCATTAAATACTATATCATTGTATAATACAATATATACATATATTATATGCTTTTTATACACATGTATATACTTCATATATATATATATTACCGCTCTCACACCACGTGTGACGTGCGCCGCTGCGGTCCTACGAAGGGGGTCTCGTCGGTGATTCTTCTCCATCTCCACCATACAGCCTATATTCTGCGTACACACGCTAGTTGTTTCCCCTCTCGTCCGTTCACTGGTTGCTTCGGGCACCCATCGAGTTTGTGTTGTTTTTTTCCCTCTTCCACAAACTCCTCTCTTTCTTGTATGTGATGTGTGCGCGCACACCAAGTCTCCCGGCGGGTGGCCCGATAGACTTTTGACAACAACAACAAAACAGAAAAACACTACAGAACTAAAGATATACTACGCTTGGTCAGAGGGTGGGAGTGGGATAGAGAGAGAGAGCAGAAACAATCGGACAGCATATACATATTATCGCGTATAGGTATATAAGCGTCTATACAGAATATCCATTATTATATTATAATAATATGATTACATTAATCTCAGACGCGAGAGAATAATATAACGTTATTATTCCTCTTTCCCATTCGCCGACATCGTGTAAAAAAATGTTCACGAACCGTGGACGAGTGTATAGTCCAGAGCAAGCCCAAGAAACCGTAATAATAAAATACCAGTGATGGAACCGAAACCTGAAAATCTTTAAAACGGAACCCTTATTTAAATTTTTCAGGGTGCGGATGCATATATCAGTGCGTGAAACCATAAATTTGAACTTTTTTTAATGTTTTTAATTTTATGTAGTTGTTTGACGTCTAATTTTAGTATCACTAATTTAATACCTTATTAGATATATTGATAAGAAATCCATTTTAGGTTCTATAGTGTTTTAGCAGTTCTCGGTCGTCTGTTTAACTATAAGGAAGATTAATACAGAAAATAATAATCTAAAAAAATAATAATAATTAAACAGTCCAACACTCGTAGAAGGAGTAACATACAATTTTGTATGCTTTCTGTAGATACATATAAATACTTGAGTCTGCACGTGCGCAAGGCGTTGGTCGTCGTTTTGTTGTGTGTATGCAATATATTATATAGTAACGTACAAAGTTAATAGGTATGAACGTATAAGTGGATTTGTTCAAGAGGGATCTTATGTGGAGTGCGTGTATAGACTGTGAGGTAAGTATATATATATATTATTTGAAGAGAGCCACCGGTCGACCCTATAAATATAAAGCGTTTGTGTGCGTGTTGACGATAACGACGTACAATACTCGCGGACAGGGCGTAGGATCACTGTATATGAGATTAAATATAACACACACACACACATATATATATATATATATTATTTGTTTATCGAGGGTGTGCGTAAACTTTAATACCATTGCCCGTAGTGGTTGTTTACTTATAGACGCACCGATGACGTTGAAATTCGCGACAATATTACATATAGCTATACAATAATCGATTCGCAACCCCGAAATTGATATCAGAAAAGTTTTTTTTTTTTTAAATGTGTTAGATTTTTATTTCTTTTTCATCGTAACGCTAACCACATTTCATTAACTTCCCATTTATCTTGTACATTTTGACACTTCCACATCGTTCACAGCTTTATTCCCCGTAGATGTGAGATTTTATCACACCATTATAGACCTTGATGGTATGTCGTGTTTACAAAATATATAGTGTAGTTGTGACAAATTATTAGTATAACTGCTGTATAACTGTCCTCATCGAATCATCATTAATGTTCATATTGAATTATCTTTTACGATAATTTTTTGCAGTTGTTCTTGCGTGTATGTGTTATGGACATAGGTACGACCTTTTGTTTTTAATTCTTTATTATATACGATATTTATTTTTAACATTTAAACTTAGGTTATAATAATAACGTGCACACTATGCATAACTATTATGCGATATTTGATGAAGTCAATGTAAATATGTCACCACTCATTGTAGATTTTGGATTTTTATGAACTTAAAAGTTCTTAAAAATGCATTTAAACATACTGTGCATTTTTAATAATCCATGAATAGAAAACGTTTTCGTTTGTTCGAATGAGTTATTGTGATACAAACAATAATAGTATTATACCTACCAGTGGATATTGCCTACTGCCATCTGTAAACGCGCATAGCATAAGAAGCACCTAAACACTATAAAACCAAAGAAAAGGAAAATTTGAAAATAATACTTAAAATCTAGAATTGCAAAAAAATGAATTTAATGTATAATTAATCTATAGCGGTTGGCAAAAAAACAAGAAAAACGTACAAAACTGTAAAATTATTGGATTTATCTCATGTATTCCGTGGTAGAATAGTTGAATGGACCATCCTCAACCAAAGCATTAGTAATGTTACTTAAGTAGTATACCGTACAAAGCCTTTGGCGGTTTAGTATGAAAAATCGTGTAATTCCCAGTATAAACCATTATCAAGGTATGGTTCAGTTCACTTTAGCGGATGCAACCACGCAAATATCGTGGTTGGTATTTTGGTTGTTGTGCCAAGAACTGCATAATATTTTTATGGTTCACACCATAGACCTTATCCCACAACTAGACAAGATTACAAGAACTGTGATGTATATAACAACAGCGTATTACGAACGGCAGTACACATCTCGCAGTGATGTAGTCTGATTGACGAAAAAATTAAGTAATGTATAGTCTATCTTGACAACAAAATAGAATCATTTATATATCTATATAATATCTTATTCTATACTAGACCGAACTACCAAAAATATTGAGAAACGAGTAAATGAAAAGCGCACTCTATGTTTTGTAAGTTTTGTTACTTTCGATACACTCATTGTTTATCTAGTTTTAGTAGTTCTTATTCTATTCGCACTGACTGAAAAATTACAAACATTATTAATATTATTATCTATTATTATTAAACATTTTAAGTGTTGTTCATGCTTAAACTAACATAATTTACCAATATAACTCAGTCTTAATTAGTTTTAATCCACCAATCTATTAAATGCCCATTTTCCAGAAACTATTGTAATTTGAGCAAACCATTTCCACTCCATAGTTCAATAACACCGAATGTTTTCCAAAAATGTATTTTAATAACATTTAAATATCTAACAAAACAAAATTATAGTACAAATGCATAATATTTAGTATTGATTCAGTATTGATGTAATAATAGCTATGAATTTCACTAGTTTTGACGTATAACTAAACAAAAAAATAACAGACCAAATACCGGACACTGAGTTCATTGAAACTCGCGTTTTGTATAAATTCAAACACGCGTTTTTTGCTACATCTACATTGAACAGGAAAAAGTAAAATTTAAAAACAAATCAAAATTATGTTACCCGTCGAGAGAAATCGCATTGGGTGGCGATTGGAGTACTGATTATCACGATATAGGTACCCACAAAAACCGCAAAAAAATAAATACATTCTGTAATAAGGATGCCTGGATATCGGACGAAAGAAAAACAAATGTCGTTACAGAAATATTTTTAAATAATGATGGGTGCAGTTGCTGTAGTATATAATAATAACATATTAGTTATGATATTACGACTGTTTTGCTACCAAGTCCAAATAATAATGGCTGTATAATGCTTACGCTATACAATATACTGTGGTGCGGTACGACCCGAAACAATTCCCTTTTAAAATCCATACACTATACAGCTATAAGACCCGACATTGGCCTCGATCGGCCGTTTTTGTTCAGGCAGAATGAGGTCGACGAAATAATCGTACGGAAGAACGTCATTATAATAATATATAGTCGAGACGTCGGTATATATGTGTACGTATTATTATTATATTATAATATGACGAGTAATATAGTTGGCACTTGATACCTTTTGTAAATCCATACTTATAAAAATATATTATGCGTACGCATAAACATAATATACGATAATAATATTGCAGCTGAAGTCTATTGGTATATTTAAGATTTGAGCACCCGACGACAGTCGTCGAGTGAAACTTTACTGATGTGATGTAGTATAGGTGTGCTGTTCGCGCGATTGCTTAGCGCAAAAAATATTGATAATACAAATCGGAAACATGATAATATTATTGATTTTGTTAGGAGAAAATTAAATTTCGCTGCCATTAAAACTCATATGAAATTTTTTTTGTTTATTCTATTAGAGTTAATATCTTATTAAAAACGTAAACAACGTCTTAGAGTGTCGATATATATGAAAAATTGAAAATTAACACACCCAAGTTGAAATGCGAAGAGAATTCCAATTTATTGTAATGGACTAGGAAATAAGTGCACACACGATATATTATAATATGGAATATGGATACGTGTGCACTGTGCATCGAGCAATCGATTTATACAGTGACTCGGAGAAGAAAAATGTACCATTGGCCAGTGAAATAATAACGCGAATAAGATGACGTGTGTAGGTACGGTTCAATTCGGCGCGTTGACAGTGCGGACCACACGTAACCGGAATGCATGCATGTGTGTTTGTGTGTGTGTAAGCGCCATATAAGATTTTGTGCTATTGTATATTATAATATTATTATGTTCTGCGTCTTGCAGATTTATTATTTATTATATATGAATGCGAAAGGGCGCGACTCAATGCGTTTCTGCTGCCCAAAACATCACATATTATTTCTTTACCGGGAATAGAAATCCGTTTTTTTTTGTGCTTCGTACGACATTTCTCTGCGTTAAAATATTAACAACAAACGTGTTGTAAAAAAATTCACACGCACATTGTATTATAATATTGTCGGCATATTTGTTGAAATCGTTCGTCCCCTGTGTATGATTTAATATTTTGTATATGTATACATATATATATATATATATAAATATATATATATATATATATAAATATATATATATATATATATATACTCTTACACATCACCATAATATACAGATACGTGATATTGTATAGGTACTTTTGATATATTATACTTAGGTACCGTTAAATAAAATAAAAATTAACTCGGGGTGACACTCTTAAACATCACTATTATCCAACCAAAAAGTACGGGAAAAAACATATTATATTTTACCATAATTTATAGGGACTGCAACGCCGTAGAATTAAGTGAAATTTAATTCGTTTTATAGTGTAATCCATTGATATAAAATATATTATATAATAAATATTTATTGTAGTATTGATTTTATTTCCGAGAAACATAGATAGGACAAAGGATTAAATGCTCACTAAATACGACATAAAACCTGCTTGATAAAAATTACTTACAATAAAAAATGTATATGCTTTGGTTTGCTAAGATGTGCACGGTGTGTTTATTCTTATTTATGCATTTTTTTTTTTTATTATTATTATCCCCCAAGGGCCAAATTCACGTTTTAATACCCATAAAAATATACACATATATATTTAATTCATCATTATTTACTTATGCATAATTTCATTTTTCACAGACCTCATTTTTACCAGATAGGAACTTAATAGGTTATATCGAATATTAAATGCGTGTAATCGATTCCTTACATATTTATTATACGCATTGGAATAATACGACACGCGTGTATAATATTTTATCTAAATACTTAATGTATAAAATATAATTTACTACTAGTAAAATATCATCCCGACTAATTAATATCGTATACACTGTTTTAAGCATATGAATATATGATATATATACAATAAACATATACTAAAAAATGATTTTTTTTTTTTTTGGTCAGGTACCTATGTAGTAAAATCACGTGTAATCAAAATCAATCGTCAATGTCAATACGTCAAGATAAACTATACGTACAGGTGTTTATATTAAAGAATTGGGCGTTAGTTATGTCATCGTAAAAAGGGATAACAATATTTTCTACAAACTACCGATATATAGCGTTTTTCAGTAGAACGTAGTACCTATTATACCTACTTATGTAAAATATAAATATGATTTTTTCGGTACATTATTCAAAATACCGGTTTACAGTGTTTACACAAAACATTGAAAGTTAAAATCTATAAAAATAATAATTATATTTTTATCAAAGCATTGACATTCATTTTTATCCTTTAAATTAAAGCATATACTCGTAGTTTATTAAACTAACTTCAGCTTGTTGCTGAACATCTTACATAACTAATAAATAATAATAATTATGCATTCTAAACAATTAGGTATAACTTAAGATTTTAATAACGATGAAGCTCTAAAATATATTGCATATTTACATAATAATTATAAACGACGGTATTATGTATTGTTAATATACATATTTATGAGTATTTAATTAAAATTCAATATTTTTTGTTATTATTGTCAGTCAACTGTATCGTACCCTTCATACAATAATGACAAAATAGATTTTTAATTTAATTAATTTACTTAGAATTTTTAATGATAACTGCATAAATGTAATACTTATATTAGAGAAATTACTGCAGGTATCTCGTGTTTATTTTTATAGAGAATAAAACTAAAACTGAATTGTTAAATATTCGTTGTATGTAGGTTTGCTGTAAACTATGATATTATAAATAACTTTCGTAATATTTAAATTTGATTTATAGTAGCTATACAAGTCATCAGTTATTAGCTCTGTTAAAATATGTTTATAAGCTTTTTTTTCTTTAAGTACCTATTATCAGTATAAAAATACATGGTAGACGAACAGTCGGTAATTATACCATTGAATGTTTTCAAATATTTATCTATGCCTTCGAGGCTCGAGAAGGTGTTCTTATTTATTTTATTGGAAACACTATGTGAGTAGAATTTATTTATGTAATAATAATATTAGCTGGACACCAAGACTTGGACCAGAAAAAAATATATCAAATATAATGCTATAATCGATGTATATCGGTTTTTGTGTAGATACCTACCTCAGAACATGTCCAAATCGAAATTGGCGTGTATCTCACTTTGAGAACTATTTCGACCTAGATGGAAAATTCATCTGTAAATATAGTATACTTTCTAAACTTTCCTAATTCCTAACATTCCTAAGAAAAGTCTCTGAAACTTTTATCAAAATCAACCCAGCAGATTTTGAGTCTATAAGCTATAAATATCGAATTTTTTTTTTGTACATTTGAATAATAAACAATAAATAAAATAATATTTTATTTTATTTAAAAAAACGTCCATAGCAACACATGACAGGTCGGTTAGTCCAAAAAAAATGTGTTCTATATTATATTATATTAGTGTTCTTATTAATGGCAACCTTAATATTATAAACAATAATTTATTCGGTTTTTATCAGTCAAAATGAAATGTATGTATTATATGATCCATAAAGTTGAAAATAGAATTTTAACACAGCCTTACTCGAGTTTTAAGGAACTATCGATATAACTTTCATTGAAATCGGTGCAGTTTGGTTTTTGGGATTAGCCGTTAGAAAAAAACTAATTTTACATATTGTATAACATTATAATATTTAGGTACCTGTAAATGTTGTTTCAAAATTCCTTGAAAAAGTGTTTCTCGTTCACGGACCACTAATTATTTCATGGAAATATGAAAACGGTTCAGTATCCATGCTACTCGTTAATTTTCATGTCGGTCTGCACAGACAGTTAAATTATTTCTCCCCTATTTCGAGTTAATTGTGTTCGTGGATTATTACAATTTTAAATTTTACTTAGGGTATGCCTAAGGGAGTGAAAATGGGGACATTTTACCTCTCCACTTTCACAGTGGATAAGTGGGAAAAAAATTAAAAAATACATTTAGTTGCTCCCTCCTACCGATCAAATTTCTAGCTAAACTCTTTTATTGGGTAGGCATAAAAACGCACTAACACACATACATTCTAAATATTACTATGTATAAACAAAAAAATCTCTTGAAACATCGATTACAATATAAACTATGCCTATAACTTCTTATAAATTATATTCAAAAGTTGACAGTTATTAAAAATAATTCAAGTCGTCAGTTAAAATAAGTGAGCACAATATTTTCAAGTAAGAAGTTAATCATTTTAAATAGGTAATAAATTTAATTCGCTAAGTTTAAAGTTAATAACATTAATATTTAATAAGTTATTTTAAAGCACGTTAACTTATCTAGTACGACTCTAATTAGTACAAAGTAGACTATTTAAATAGTATTTTGTGCCTATCCGTACTATATACTTTATACTATTTTTAAAGAAACATAACTGAAATTAAATTTTTACATATTATTACTTAATACGTATATTTATAGTATAAGATTATTTTATTGTAAATACATTTTTAGTTTTAACTTGATAGATTATTCTTAAATCAATTGAAAACACTTTAGTTATTTCAACAGTAATTTAAATTAGTAAGGACTTGAATTTTTAAGTTTATTAGAAAATAAATGAACTAGGTAACTATAGTTAAAAAAAAATTGATTATAAGAGCCACTAAAAGGTATGAAGGCCCTATGTATTTCATAAAGTATTCATATTTAGTATTTAAGATATTGCATGCAGCGCGTAATACAACTATACAATAGTATGAATCGTTGAAATGTAATACACTATCATAATTATTAAGGATATTATCCTTAAATTCAACACTATATACATAGTATAATATTCTGACACATAGTCTCACCAGACTCGAATCGATTGTATACACAGGGCTGTGGTTACCAAACATTAGTTGCTGCAGGTTAGTTTAAAAAGTAAAAATAACAAAAACCGCCGTCGTTGAGTACTAAAGTCTAAAATACACCGATATAACTATAATTTTTTATAAAAACGAACAACCTTTATCGTTTGTTTTTAGCACCTATTCTATTTCAGCTATGGCTTATATATTTTATAATTTTATATGTATTAAATTATTATTATTGTTATTATTATAATTGTAAAGCATAACGTATCACTAAACCTAACCTAATGATATTTTTATTATTTCTATAGTTCTCGCGCGATTATCCGTCTGTCATCGTATTCTCCCAGCGACTACGTGTGTTATCATTATATATAATTAGCCATATTATACTTCTATTAGCTTGGGTTGATTATCACTTTTTTTTGTAGGTGGCGGAACGGTTAAATCGTCTGCCACGCCACACATTTCGCAGCTCGTTTTTTATATCGTTATATATATATATAATACAATACCACCGCCACCGAGTGACCTAGTCTACACTATTCACGTGGTTTTGACAAATCCGTTAATGTATATTTCAAAATTAACGTTTATGAAAACAATCGTATTATCAAAAACTACTGAAAAAAATACCAGTTTTTAACTTGTAAAGAGTTTTCTTCTTTTAAATCCCTAAGAATTTATATACATAATAATAATTAATTTCGTTGTCTATAACTGTCATATTATTATTATTATTGGGTGCATATATTATATATAATAATGGAAAATATATATATATATATATATGAAAAATGCGTTGTTGTTATATTGTTTTTCCCGCTAACCACCACACCGATATAAGAGATTTATATTCCCTAGTTTTTCGATTATTCGTGTCAGTTTGCTCAGTTTGGTAAACAAATAAAATCATAATTAGAATAATATCGAATTCGACTGTATCGAATGTTATTCAGTACCTATACGAGATAATATGATAAAATTATTTTCCATCTACAAAAAAGAATATTTTCACTTTTCACACAATACAAAACATCAAAAGATAAAAAATGTACACGCGGATGCTTCCAAAAGCCAATATGGTGTCGGCGCTGCAGTATTTTGGAATAACGCGGAATTCATGTATAAACTTCTCTACTCCTGTTCAGTATCCACAGCTGAGTCAATTTCCATATTAAAATCGCTCGAGATAATATCCGATCATCATTTTCAGACATTGGCCTATATGTATATTCAAAATAAAATGCACACCTTACAATACCATAATAATTTCAAAATTAAACTCTTTTGGATCCCTGGACATTTTAACATAAAAGAAAACGAACTCACTGATCTTGCAGCCAAGTAACATACGAATGCTCATAACAAAAAAATGTCAACAAATATAACATCAAAAGTGGACATCTTATTACATGAAATTAAACCATATAAAACATAACACCAATAATTGGACATTTCCCTTTGAAATTCACAGAAAATTCGAAGTAATAATAACCAGACTAAGAATTGGACAAACGAAAATCTCCTAGTTTCCAAATGTCCAAAGAAGAACCCTCAATATACACAACCTGCGGTGTCCAAATCACTGTCAACCATATACTCACGGAATGCCGAACCTACGACAGTACCAGAAAAAGCCACAACCTACCCGAATCAGTATCAGAAACTCTATGCAATCACCCTCAATCCATTACCAACATCATTCAAATCATCACAGCCGCCAATCTTATATCCAAAATTTAATATAACTTATATATATATATATATATTTGTAATTCTGTAATTTCCGTAATTTATAATTTTCGCATTGTAAGCCTAATGTCCCATGTTGCCGAGGGTATTATTAATGATAAAAAAATAATTAAATAAATAAAATAAAATTATTGACGTCTCGGAAAAAATAAAAAATAGATTTGAGTTTTAGAAAGAATTTAAGCATTGAGTACACACTACACATAGTCCACTCATATAGAAAATATTATATTACATATGCTGCAGAGACAATATTATTATGTAAAAAACGATTTTCGTCGACTCGTAAACGTACAATTTTAAAATCTTCGACCAATTCGAAAGTTATTGCAATAATTATATACTGTCTGTCAGCTGAATGGAGTGAGGGTATATTTTTTTTTCGAAAAACTAAATCGACTGCGAAGAATTCGGGGTCGTGAACGCATTCGTTTATGTAATTTAGTGTTTTATTAGATTTACTCGCGAAAAAAAAGTAAAAATATGCGCACACATATTTGTATTCAATATAATATTATACTACATTACGTTTTAGCTGCAGCTGTAAACCACGCCGGTAATAGTCGATTTTTATGGCATGTTCTACGCATTGTTCGGTAAAATTATTACGCGAACGAAATTGGTATTGCGAATTTCGTCGTTTTTGCCCGCCCCCGGCCGCATTGTGTTCACCGTGAAAACTCGAAAAAATCCGCCCAAATTAGTCGTCAATGGATGGGTGCCCATCTGGCGCACGCATATTACATACGATATATACACATCGTGTCATATACCGCCGCGCCCACCGTCATTTTTCTGCACTGCATTACACTGCAAGTGCATGTTTTTGATAAATTTATTGGAACCGAACAATATTATTCATTATTGAATTGTGCATCTTAAACGCCACATGTGCCACACATACTATTTTTCCATTTGATTGTCTCAAGCGTAAAAAAAATAAATAAAAAATATTTAAATATTAAAAGGTAAGCGTTGTGCAATACGTAGTTATAACCATTGTCTCCGTGAAATTCGAATATGTAGTAGGTAACTAATTATATCAGAACAATCTGGGAAATAGATTTTTATTTTTTGTAAAAATATAAACTCTAGATATTTTTTGAGTTTACATATTTTTAATGTTACTCATTATTTATAAGGTACTTGCAAATAATGTATATTTCGGAAAAAGTGCCAAGTGTAATTTAATACCTGGCACTTTTTCCACAGTTATCTTCATCTTACACGCCTTAATACTTTATTACCTAGGTATATTAAATTGTATCGTTCGTTTTAGGTAAAATTATATTTATAAACATTTTTACCTAGATTTTTTCTGTTATAAATTTCTTACAATAAATAGGTGTAGGCGAGTAATAACTAATAGGTATATATATATTATATATATATACGTTAATTTATAGAATTACGTCGTATTTTTGTACATTATGAACAGATGTTATAGGTACAGAAAATAATGGATCGTTATTTATTATAAATTATTTTATACAGGAACCCAAGGTGTTAGGCGTGTAGCATATGTTTTAGGACCTTTTCACAACGAAGCATTAAATACCATAATGTACCATGATATCTATCTATTTACTTATTTTCTGTACCGCACATCATCGATTATAATATAGGAAGTTATTATTATTATTGTAAATAAGTTATAGGCGTAATGCGCGAAATAAAAGTTTCAATAAATTATTATCTTCTTTCGTATAAAAAGAGAAATTTTCAGAGTGCAAAAAAAATTAATTGTATTTTGTTTTCCGCTGACTTTTTTTTCTTGTACCTAACTCGTATTTTTCAGACAGTTGAGTTGAAAATATTTAGCGGAATCATATAAATTATATATTACTATCAGCCTATAGTAAATAATATGATATTATTATATAGTCGACCTCGAAGCTTCAAATGATAGTTAAACGGAAACCCGCCAAAACGCGCATCAATGCGCCGCCGTCGTCGACATAGACGACCGGCAAGGCAATCACAATAAGGCGCCCGACGTGGAACGGTATGTAGAAATGTTTTACCGAGGACAAAAAAAAAATAGAACAATATTATATTATATAGTAAAAATAGCTTATATATATATAATACGTATAACAAGTGGGTTTTATATTTTATATCTTTATCGTTTTGCTTCTTTTTTTCATACACCTCATGTAATAATAATAATAATAATAATATATAAGGCGAGTGTTTACTGTGGTTTTCGCAATTTTTGTGGTTTTGCTTTCGTAAATCATCTTTTTTGTTTTTGTCCTATATACTATTATACATCTAAGTATCAGCCCCTATTATGTAATCTCTCTCTCTCTATATATATATAATATCATTATACCGTATTACTGGCGGCGGCAATTTAGTGCACGTCTGTAATTTTGTCTGCATTTGCCGCCAACGCAACCCACAGGCCATCAACATTAACCCGTCAGTGGCTGTACATCACATACAGGAGGATGCAGAAGAAATCACATGCACTTTTATCATGAAATCTACAACTCTCTCGACATACTATACGTCGTAAAGGGCGATTGGTACGTATCACGAATGATTCTATACATACGGTTTATTCGTCGTTTGTGTTTTATTACCTATATTGGATTTTTATTTCATGATTTATCCTTCTCCTTCCTTCCGCGAAGGATGTTTTGCACTAGATAACGGGAAACCGACGGAAACTACAACTGCAGTTAAAACACTTTTACCCTTGACTCGCATGCCCACTAAACCATAGTATACTCGTGTACCTACCTATATGTAGGCACCTCTAATAATGATAATAATAATAATTCGCGTAACATTGACAACGCCCTGCGCGTGCTCGCTTACCCGTGTCGAAGTCGAAATATATACATATTATATAATACGCGTATACACGGATGATTTTTTATTTTTATTTTAAACGCATCGCGTACCTATTAAACGATTTTTCGGAAACAAACTGAACAGTGCTGTGTCCTGTATTGTGTAGGTATATATTATACACACGAGCGCGACTATCCCATTCGCAACACGCCCTTCCTACATTATAATTTATAACAATATTATGCGTATGTTATACGCTGTTGTTATTATTATTAGGTATATTATATAGGTACATCTGAAACCGGAAGGCGGTTGTTATTATTATCATTATTATTATTATATGTTCTTATATTGTTTTACGGTTTTACCTTCCCCGACCCCAATTTACGAGTTATTTTCAGTAATCGGCGGCTGTGCAGCGACAATGATAACGATACGTCTCAATCATATTGTATCCATACCATGTGGCCTCGTAAACGATTCGTTATTGTGTCGTCGTTGTACACTGCTACGATTTTTGTAACATGTGTTATAATTTGAAAAATAAATTTATAAAGTATAATATATGTATATATGCAGATGAAAATCCGTGCACATTTATTCTATTGATTTACCCGTCAAGGCGTCATATATCACAGTGATGAAAAATACACCCTTATATAGGTAGGTACCTATGTAAGTAAATTAAGTTGAAAAGTATATACCGACCTAATCTTTGTATAATATTATACTATTACTAAGTAGGTGCCTATAGTTACTACATAATGTAATTTAGTATTTTAGGTTTTTTTATTGTAAGTTTTAGGTAGTATATCTATAAGAATAGTTATTTCTTCTCATAAAGACTAAATGTTTTGAATTGATTTCATATGTTTAACTTGGTTATATACTTGTAAAATGTACCATATCTAATTAGATTCAAATAATGATGCTCTGTAAGCAGTTGCGTTGTAATACACTACTACTAGGCAAACAAAACAGTGATTTTCAGTCACATGATAACCTTTTAATTAAAACCAATCTTATAAGTAGTTTATAATCTATTTTTATTTATATAATTTATAAATACTGTATCCTTAAAAATTGTTAAACTCCTCGTATGCCAATGGTCATAGACGCCGAGGCTTATTTATTTATTTAAAAAAAAAAAAAAAACAGTGATTTCTTATAGTTTGCTGACATTTGTATTATTAGAAATATACTATTTATTTTAGTAAACGTGTACCTATCAATAGTAGTTACCTATTAAATGTTTAATGAATCTCTTATTAACAATTAATTATTTATACGTAATAGTACTGATTTAAGTGTTAAATTTTATTTTCATAATATTAGGTACCTATCTTAAACTAATACTCGGGAAAAAAATGGATTAGGTAGGTACCTATATTATACCTTACTATAATAATTTTAAATCTTAAACGTGTTTAGGTGTTTATCCGTACTGAATTGTTTATGATAACTTAATGATTAATCCTTTATAATTGTACATTTAAAATTTAAATTTAAATTTAAACTTAAAATTAGCTTAGTATGAGACTATAATACGTACTAAGTAGTGCTAGGTAGTGATAGTTGTTCTACCTATACGTAATATAAAATATTTTTAATGTATATAGATTTATAGCCTTATAGGTCTTATTGAACTATAGGTATACTAGCAACAACTAATTTATCACACGTTTGTAATTTTTTTTGTTTTAAGCTATGATCAATTAATCGGATTATGTAAATATTTTAATAAAAAATAAAAAATGATTTTTATTATTATCATAATTGTAATAATATAGGTAATTTTTATGTTTTAGGTGCTATAATATAGTATTATATAGTATTGATGATTGTTATTAGACTAATCTATGGCATTTCTACTCGATTACAGTATTCGGATAATAAGTAGGTAGGAAATAAATTTACTAGGTTTTCGTGGGTTCCAGAATAGCTAACAAAAATTTGCGATGAGTATAATCAAGTATCAACATACTGTGCATGTTGGTTATAAATTCCGTTGGTGGTGTTTCGTGTTCTGTTATATCGATTTGGATGGATCCCAAAAACAGAAAAAATCGCCTACACGCGAAAGCGTGTAACAATATATCGCCGATGTGTTATGCTATAACATGACGCAATATTATATCGCCGAGGGATTTATAAAATTTATAACGACGGGGGGGGGGGGGGGAGGCGCGCGGTAGTGGTGATTTGTCGTAATTTGTCTGCTACCAGCGATCCGGAAGGTAATAAAGACGATTTTGCGTGATCCAGACAGCTTTCATTATTTAACCCTCACAACATTTTTTTTTCTTCTATACACAATACGTCGCACCGTAATTTTTACTCCACTCTCTGCACAGCTCCCTCGCGCCTACAAATCTGCAACAACCGGCGGCCGATGGCGGGTGCAGCTATATCTACTATACATATATTACACTATAGCGTGTGCGGTATTTACGTACCGTGAAAAATCGGCAAGAAGAACGGCCCCTAGTCGTCGTGCACCGAACTCGGCCTCCACCGCGTCATTAGCCACCAATAATGCAAAAATCACATATAAGTTATTTTAACGCACACACACACATTTATTTACTGTATAATGTTAAGTATTATACCCGCACTCGCGACCGGTATACGCATTATATTATATATGTATGTATAGTGTCCTCTGAACCATGCGCATAGGTTTTTGAGCCACCGAAACTCAGCCGAGTGAGTGAGCCAGCAGTTATACATATATATATATATATATAATACTATATTGTATAAGGATCGAAACAGCAACGCGGAAAGGCATTCTCTGCCGCTACTGCCATGTACATATGTACATATTATGTATGTGTGTGTGTGTGTGTGTGTGTTGCGTGACGGGCGTTTTACGATGCCAAAGGGAAAAAAAGTTAACGCGCGCATTCCGTACTGCACTGTTTTCGATTACAGTGTCCGCCGGCCGTGTAATGAGTGTACGCGAAAATCGAAAAATAAAAATAAATAGAAAAAATCGCGCCGACCCCGACGAGACGTAGAAAAACGATCCCCTTTCTTGCACAATGTTGACGGTTATTTATGTCCTCCACCAGCACCCTCGGAGTTCCTCCATATATATATATATATATATATATATATATATATATATATAATATCGCGTAGATGCGCTGACCACGTAGTTTTTTATCTATAGTTATATATTATTATGTAATGTTATGTACTTGTGTAGGTATAAAGGCAGTGATCTAAACGGAAAATATAAAAAAGTATTTAAAATGTAAGAGTGCTCCTTGGAATGATCGAAGTCGACCTAATGTCTTGTTGAAACGTAAAGCCATCGCCACCATCGATTTAACAAATATATTATTACAATAATATATATGTACCTATATACGAGTATATAATGATAGAGTAACGTTTACATACGAGTGATTAAAATCAATATTTTGGAGTAATTAAGACATCCATTTTCATATTATAAATAACTGTAACAATTTGAATTAATGTACCTAAGTAAGAATTTATTATAAGTTGTGTAATTTAATTTTAGCATATTAAAATTTATAAGAATTTTGTAAGACAAAAACAGAAAAAAAACTTCCAAGTCTACTGATAATGACTTCGTGACGTTTTTTGGTGATGGGTGATGGTCAAGGGTTGATAGGATGTTTGATTCCGTTCAATTTTGTCTGTGACGATGTCCAACGTAGTTGCCACTGTTGCAATGTCTGAGACTGTATAACTCCCTTAATGTCGTTTAGAGAGTGTTACACTTTTATACAGCTGGTCTCTGGTCGTTTATATGGTATATTTAAATTTGTCTGTCTTACTTTTTTGACTTTTCGTCATCTTAGTAATACAATATGCATAACAATGATGACGAATTTAGAGCGAAAGCTGCCGTTTGGTTGAAATATCACACATTAGTTACATCTAATATCTACAATTCGTATGGATATTAAATCGTATTTTTTGATTTTAAATTTCATTATTTTTAGATTAATGATAAATAAATGATAATCATACTATTCATATAAAGAACAAAGTGTATTCAACAATTATGTGTATCTATACGGTTCCAAAAACTTGGAAAGTATTAATGTTTTATTGAAATTATTGTTACCAATAAATGTAAACTCTTTCCTAATATTTGGTATTTTATATGAAGTATGAACTGTGAATATGTTCTAAAAACAGTTATTTCATTTCTATATGCTATGCTTTTATGATATTCTCGACACTCTAAGTCTTATATTTTGAAGTAATAATTAGTTTTTAAAATTAACATTTGATAACAATTTTGTAGCTTTTATATTTTTATTGTGATTTGTAAGTTATTCTAATCGTTTATTTTTTGTGGACACAGTCCATAACTTATTTCAGAATATTATAAAATAGGATTTGATTATTTTAAACTTGGTTCAAAGGTTTAATCAAAAAAATAATAATGATTAAAAAATGATTCTGTGTATTAAAAATTATAACCCATTCTATGAAATTGATAAAATATTATTTTTAATAAAATTCTGACTTGAGACACTACTTTGTTGTGTTGTAATATTCTAATCTTAATATAAATCGCTAGAGAACAATGACAATGCGTTACTCAATGCAATTCGTACCAATGAGATTGGTTGATAAGTTTTTGGGCAAACAAATGGTTAAAGTATTATATTATTATTATTGTTGTTGTTTTTGTTGTTGTTGTTATTCTATACGTATTATATTTAAATTATAACATGAGTTAAATGTTATTGTAGTTGGCATTATCACTTAAGTCGTTGCGTGTAGTAGTTTTTATTATAGGATTAGTTAAATTTATGGCATTTTTGAACACGAATACGTATGGATACAGATTTTAGTCGAATAATAGTAAATCATAAAAATAAATGAATTATTTTCTGAAACAACTGCTTTTTCACAGTACAACGATGATTATAGAAGATAGCTTATTTCAGTGTATTATTCTCAGTATGAAAAAAATATTAAGACACGTGTGTGCAATAAACAGAGATGAAACGCTAAAAATATTCTAGAAGTAAGCTTATCGCGTGTATAGTATGCCCTCGAGGAGAATATGATATGTTACCAACTAAATGTTGGATGGAAAAGCAAAAAAATTTCCACAAGATGCTTTACCCCTTCACCACGTTTTCAAGTTACACGTATATATATATATATAGATAGGTAATATACGTTTTACGACCTGGCTGGGTCGATTCCAAATTACCCTTGTCGAGGTAAAAGACACGACGTTGTTAATGAATGCCAAATTACAAGGTTGCCCGGAGGGGATATTCCAGTCCAATGTCTTTGGCACAAACGTACATAAATACGATAGTTCTACCAGATGAGATGTTTTTCTTTATTTTCCTCTATGGTTCTGTGTCTGTTATTCTTTAAATATATGTCTAACAATAGTATTCTATACATAGAGAAACTCCATATAGATGAAAAAAGAAAAAGAAAAACCTACCTTCTTCTTAATACTGTCCCACCGAGATAAGATTTTCTTTGGAAAGTTTCTTTACTCCGTATTTATTTATTTTTTTTTTTTATTCTTTCCAAAACTAATTTTAAAGTAAAAATAATAAGAATACATTAAATAGTCGAATTTTAAAAATTACTCTTCTCCGTCCTTCGGGATTAGTTTTTTTTTCTACAACAGACTTTTGTGAAATACTTCATTACTTTATACCTATTATATATTTATATATGTATAATTATTTTATGATAAACCCGATCTGACACGGCTATAAGTGAAAAGTATTTAGTATCTACAACATAATATATTTATCTAATATTAAAATAGGTACCTATATTTAAAATATAATTTATTGAATTAGGTTGAAAGCCTAATATTGCCGATAAATGTGTTTTTACTATTTAAATAATTTCAAAACATGAATATAATTTTTAGTACTTTCGTATCTGTTGCGCTGTTCACAATACACGATGTTTCACGGTGTTTTCCTCGTGCCCAAACTGCTTGAACTTCAAAACTTATTTAATTACTCATATCATGATTACCTACTTAAAGTAAATTAGGTCATTCAACTTTTAAATTCGTAACATAAATTTAGTATATTCAAATATAAGACAACATTCTTAATATAATTTTTATTTCCAAACAACGGGCAAACCAAAAAAATAGTAAAGATATGAATAATAAATAATAATGATGTGACATCATATCAATATTCCATCACAGCTCGCTTGTTATAAAATTCTAAAATCGCATTTAATATTAAATAATATTAGAAAAAAGTTATCGACAAGGACAAATGTATACCGCTGCCTACCTGTAACATGTGTATTGTGTTACTATATGCATAGAACCAATAGGGTCATGGGGGGTAGTACACGAATACTACGAACCTACCTCTTATGGTCGAATAAGGTACCACGCACTATACCAAATGTAGGTGCCTATATCATTATACGGTAGGCGTTGTGTATAAATAATATATAGTATTCACATTACACTTAAGTATGGTTATAGTGGTTGTACAGTATGTAATGAACTACTGTAGTGACGATATATATATTATAATACAGTGACGGCGGCGGTGGGCAGTTTTTTGAGTTGGATGTTATGAGTACATGCGCCACATACACACACACACACACACACACACATCGACCCGGGCCCGAGGCGTCGACGCATTGTCGGTCGGACGATTTTCTCTATCTGGTTTTCTCAGCTAATTTCACGGTGTCCTTTTGTGTATGCGTCCCAAACGCGCGGACCCGAGCACCTCTTATTTATTTTTTCAACGCACGCACACACGCATACATAAGCACAACTCACTCTCATTCTATATATATACATATATTATCATTATTATGAACGTGTGTGTTCGTGTACATGGATGGGCGCTCGACTTATACCGAATTCGACACACGTCCGCGCGGTACGCAGGCCAAAACGCCAAGTCATCCCCACCTAATTTCGCGGCCTTTAAAAATAAAAGGATCGCCGGGAGAACAAACAAATAGGTATATGAAAAGAAAAAATTACAACAACAAAAATAGTATTTCGACTATATAACTACCTTTGTAAATGCGCCGCTCGCATGTGTGTATGTAACATATATACATGTATATTGTATATATATATGTATACATTATCTTTAAGCACGCGTTTATCAATAGCGTTTTTGTTTTTTTCTTATTGTTTGGCGTGAGCAGAGGTGAAACAACAGAAACTATATCGCATCATCATCGTTGAAACAGTCGTCGTCGTCGTTGTTGCGGCGTCGTCGGAGACTTCGCCGCCGCTGCCGATACTGAACGCACCGTGTCGCTCTTGGGGGCGTTTTTAACATTTGTTTTTTGTTTTTTTTTAAGTCCGCCGACGTAAAACATACGTTCAGCTTATATAACTACACACATACACACACACACACACAAGGTCTGTGTTTTAACGACTATCGGTAATGTATAGATATATAGGTTATATGTACCTATATGGGAGAAGCCACCGAAAAACCATTAATCTTTTGCCGTCGCCGCCGTTGTTTCAACTATATAATATGGTCCGACGCAGGTCGCGTATACTGCACGCTGCAGCTGTACGCTATATAGACGACTCGTTGGTTTTTTTTCTACGTCGTTTCAGTCCGTTTTTATTGTTATATTTATCAACTCTCGTGGGGTCATCAATAACAGCGCGCGGTTACATATACAATAATAATAATAAAAAAGAAAGAAAAACAATTTTTCACAAAATTATTTTTTCAATTCTCGTCCAAAGATTTCTCTGCAGTTTCTGTACATATTTGGTACCTACCGCCGAGGCACAAAACACGAATGCAGGCATTCGCAACAAAAAGATAATTATATACGCGTGTGGTCATATCTTATATATTATATAATTTAATTATGCCATAACTATGACAATAAACTACCTATATTAATGATAGTTTTTTTAAAATATTTTACTGAACATTTTTCATAAATATAAAATATACATAGTAACAAGAAACATACAATTTACATAGGCCGTAAAAATGAATGGTATAGCGTATAATATGCTAATGTGTACCAAAATAACAATTTTTTAATATTTGAAACACGCGTGTCAAACGTGTCACGTGAGCAAAACTTCACAAGTATCAAATTTTTTTAAAAATATTTTCTTGGAGGCCACAAATCAAAATTAACAAAGAAACATGTCCAAAATATAAGGGATTTCTTTTTGCGTCAAGGTATATAATATATAGACTTTATTTGAGATGCAATATTATAGGTTGTTTCATCAAAAGTTTGTGTCAAAAGGATATAGTCTGTACAAATCCTATATGAGTAGGGTTGAAATCCTAACTACACTACAACAGTATATGTATAGTCACCATTAAGCCTATATAGTTCAGTACCTATAGTCGATGTTCCCGCGGTACTTGCGGTTTATACTGCACGCGTGGTATAATATTTCGACCTCATCACATATATTACTTTTATCGCACTCCATAGTCGCATGCACTCTATAGCAACGTCGTTTTTAGAACAAATTACCAGAAAATTGAACACTGCGTATATAGTTGCTGCAGTGTGGGTGTGATGTCTGTTCATTATGTTTACTGTTGCACAGCGGGGTTTCCGTCGGACCCATAATAGAGAGCTTAAATAGATTATGAAGACAAAATAGGGAACACAAACTCCATGCAGTGTTAAAAGTTGGTTGAACATCTGTCTTTAAATCGGGGGAAAGAAGAGTGGACAACATCGCATGTAGTGAGTCGCATGTAAATACATATCATCTCTGTACGAAATATATATCATAATATATGCACACCGACTGACTTATTCAAACTAGTTTGAATGAAATGTATACATATAATTCGAAATTAATATTTTTAGTCCATAATTCACAGATAAATAACGGTTATTAATTATTATAATAATTTTTTTTTTTTTTCATAAACAATCTGTACAACAAGCACATTTAGTAATTTTGATATAGAATATATACATAATTTTTTTTTTTTTTTTAATTATTATAATAATTACGAAAGATTTAATTTCTTTTTTAAAAAGCCCTTGAATATAATCATGAGATGATTTAATATTTCAAAGAATCTAAATATATTATGCTAATAATGAGTAAATAATTGCTATATTATGATAAAAATATAACGTTTCTTATATAGTGCTTGAATAATGTTATTATAATATTGCAGCAGGTTACTATAATATTTCCTCGTATTTATTTATTTCAATGTTAATTGCGTTTAGTATAGGCGGATAAAAATAAAAAATTAGTACATATATTATACGATATAATTTATATACCATCTTCTGGCTGTGGAAAAATTGTCACGTCCACGCCCGTAAGTATTATGTGAAATAAAATGTTGTTGTATGTTATGTGTACCATAATATCTATATATTACGAATAGGTGATTTAAATAGGTAATGTATTATACAATTTAAAAACAATCTACATGAGCAATTGGTTTTTATCATGATAGTAATTCAGAGCCCACCTACGATATTGTACGATTAAATTCAAAAGAGTACGTAAGCCATTTTTTTAAATCACCAATATTTGAAGCATTTATAAATATAAAATAATGTTTATATTACGAATGGTGCATAAAATAAATGTAGAGACTAACGATATACTCATAATTAGTGACTCCCTCAGCACCCTACTAGCACTCAAAAACACATCACCGAGAAATGAAATAACATCAAACATCCAAGCATGCCTGGTCCAAATAAAAAAAAAACATTGCATTCATGTGAGTCTCATCTCACACCGGAATTATAGGGAATGAAAAAGCAGACAAACATGCCGAACTGGCAACGAAAACCATCCTTAACCCTACAATAAACAACATATCCAGCATCGACATCAAAAACTCTATAAACCTGAAAATCCTCTCATCTTGGCAAAACTACTGGAACTCAATAACATTGTCTAACAAACTCAAAAATATTTAAAAAAACAATCAAAAAATGGAACACCCCCCCAAATCTCAACCGACGCCAAGACATTGCAATCACCCGCACCATAATCGGACACTCTTTCCTCACTCTCTCATACCTAATCAGTAAAGAACCTCAACCAATTTGTGAACCCTGTCACACCGCACTAACCGTCAAGCACATAATAGAAGAGTGCCCACAATACTCCCAAATTCGCACCGATCTCAACATGCCATCCACCATAGCAGAAGCACTTGACGAAAATCAATCAAACAAAATACTAACCTTTTTAAACATCACAAATATTATAAAAAAATTGTAACAATAAAATATGTATATACTATGTAATAACTAATCTTAAGAAAAATACCATGTAATAATTTAATGTCAGGCTAATAACCTTATGTTGTTGAAGCCTTTTCTTTAAATAAAAAAAATAAATAAATAAATAAATAAATGTAATTAAATCAGACAGTGGATATATCTTTTATAATATAGTATAGGATACAAAATGTACAAGTTGTCCGCTATAAGTCAGTTTTTACATGACTTTAATTGAGACACCTAGTTGGAGCTCAATCAACCAAATTCAATAATTCATGTTCAAACAGTATATTTTTTACTGCAGGAAAGAGATTAAAAAAAAAAATTAACCATATTAAATTATATTCTACAGGTTGTTTTGTAAAACTGAGTGAGTACCTATACATGAATTATATAAAGTTTTAATAAATAATAATAATCGAGGTAATAAATTTGACAAAAACAACATTTTAATTTAACTAAGCGCGTATTTATATTTTAAGACAACACACGTATTAGGTTATAGGTAAGAATAATTTTAAGCAAACGCTCAAAATGTTTGTATGGTAATAGTCATCACCTATATTAATCAGGAATTAACATATTTATACCTATACAATTTCTATGAACAAATTTTCAAGAATTTTAAATGAAAATCATTGATTAGCTACAATAACGTACCAACGCATTTACAGCTATTGAATTATTTAATATTGATTAAGTAAACAAATGTGTACTGTCTTGTGTCTGCTAATTAAAATAGTAATATATAAAAACTTAACGTGAAAATAGTAAATCCAAAATCGTTTTTATGTTTGTTTATCGGTACTTACTTTCGACTGTATATAGAACTTATAAGCACTAACCTCTGTTAGTGTTTGTTATATTAATTCGTGTTGATAAATGAATTGTTATCATTTATGTATAAAGTTTCCAGACGACGCAAGTCAATAAAATTGTCAATTGTCATGCACAAAGTGATTTGCTTAATATTATCAATAGTTAGTTATCCAATTATTTTTACGAATTAAAAAGAAAATAATGACAATAGGAATTTGCAGACGACATTATATCAATGATGATGTATGAGGTATATCTTATATTAGTTATAAATGTTTTATGTTTAAGCATTTTAAATAATGGTAAATAATACACTTGATGTGTGAAAACATTAATCTTCAGTACATTATATCACTGAATTGTTATAGGTACCTATATGTATTTAATTTTATTTAAATTGTTGAAAATGAATACCTTTATGTCGGTACCCATTAATGGCATTTTATACAAACACAAACACACATATAGACATAATAGTAGATATTAATAGATTATATACATATGTACTGTCATTGCATGGATTAAACTAGATTTGCTAACAAGAAAAACAACTGAGAATATTATAAAACAAGTCGGTGTATGATTTTACATTTATAAGTGAAATGGAGAGCGAGTAAAACTAGCTTTAGATATGTTAAGAGATTAAAGTCGGCAAGTTGCTGCAAAATGATAGAATTTATTTCATCAAGAATTATTTTTCCTATTAGTACCTGCAACAAACATTTTTATACGGTTTTTAAATAGATAGTAAATGTAAAATTGACCTTTTGAGACAAAGCATGCATTTAATATTAAAACGTCTACTCAAATTTTTTGTCCTGATTATATAGAGAAATAATTATATTGTAGGGTTTTCAATTTACATGTTGACATAAAAAACGATAGAGATTTCATTAATAAACGTTGAAGATTTTTAAACGATGAATAAAAAAACTAAACATGTTTGTGTTATTTATCAACACAAATAATTATTTTATGATTTTTTTTGGTATCTACCTATGTATTAATGAAGTACCTAACTTCTAAACGTGAAAAAAATCTGTGCATCTTCCTGTACTTCGTCTCGTGAAGTAACGACACAATGGTCGTGGTGTAATGTGTCTGATCTACAAAAGTTATATACACTACTGTACAAAAGTCATAACATAGTCACAGGCCGCAGACAACGTCGAATAAATTACGAGCGAATAGACAGCAACAGCAGCGGTGGCGGCGGCGCGTTTTGATTCGTTAGTTTTATGGTTACAACTATAACCTTATGGGCCTTCCGAGTATAACCATGCTGAACAAGACTGAAATATGCGTGAGGAGTTGGTTGTAAATAATAATCTCTTCTGTACAGAAATGCATATTGAAAACACATTCGAGGCGATAAACCATAAATTAAGATTGGTGTATTATATAACTACCTATATTGGACGCATCATTTAAATTTAGTCAATCTCACGTATATATCCTTAATTCATACATAAATATGTACATCTGTAAACATTTCCAAGAACTATGTTTATAATAGGTACCTCGTCTACCGGTTTACAAGTTTTTTGTTACTATCCTCGTTAGTTTTTTATTCTTATTGCCTGGATTGTAAATATTAATATGGATAGTTAAATGAGTATTGACTAAGGTTGATTGATTTCTTACAAACATTTTAATTTTTTTTTTGTGGTTGTATAGATACTTTAATATTTTCTACACATTCATAGAAGGTTTTTAAAATCAACGAATAAACACTTGGCTTTCAACCAATGTGATATTTGACTTGTAATATTTTAAGAACTCATAATTAAAACTTAATTATTTTCTTATTGTGATCCTAGATTGATTAATATGTTGTTGAACAATTTTTAGGTACATTACAAATATAATGATATCGTCCGTAGGATATAACCACCTAAATTCATTTTAAGTTGACCAGAAAATTGAAAATAATAGTCGATTGGTAGTTATTTAAATTGTGTGAATGTTTTTCATCATTAGGTGCAATTATCCGAATAATAAGCATAAAATAAAAATATTTTTTTAATTTCATGGGTGTTTATTATCTAGCTACTGTGCAAACATTTTGATTTTATTTAACATAATATCATTAATCATTATGTTCGTGATATAACTTAATTAGAATTATAACTTGTACCTAGAGAATAATTCGTTTATCATTTAACTCTCATGATTTCAGAATATTAATTGATTGTAATATTAACTGTACAATTATATTTATGAATTTTAAATAATTGTTTCTATAACTCGATGCATTAAAAAAAAAATATATACCAATTATATTTTATCCATAGTTTACTTAAAATAGAATATTTAATTGAATTTCGATATCAAATAAGTAGGTAATATAGCTACATAATACCTACAAATAAACATTGATCTTTTACTCAAGTACTGATTATAAATAATTTTATAATTTTAGTATATCGAAAGGTACCAAATAAATATTTTTTTAATGACTTTAAGACAGCACTAAAAAAGAAAAATTGTTTGAAATTAATAGAAGCCGTGTAAAAATACGAAAACACAAATTTAAAGATGTTTAAGATCATAAAAATAATAATCATTCAGAAAAATGTCATGCTAAAAGAAATTGCTTGCATAATACGAATGATAATTTTTAAAATAGAGAAAATATATCATAGAAATAATAACATCTCTAATGATGATTTTTGAACGGTTGTCAAGAAGTAACAACATTCAAGTTGCCTTATTATTAATTGTAAACCAACTATTTGTATTGATATTTATGTATAGTTTTTAAACCGGTATTTCTTTCATCGTTGGGCCGCACGTCAAGATATACTTGTTAATTCAAATTTTGAATCATTATTGATTTTGATATTGAGATTTAAATGGTATTACATACCTACTTGTAAAAAATACAGTCACCGATTTTATAAAATATTATAATTATGATCAATTTGTAGATTTGGTAGTTATGTTTTACATTGTAAAAGGAATACGAATTATAGGAAACTATATGTAAGCTTGTAATTGCTTGTAACGAATAAAAAACGTAACCGCAAAACGTTAAAGTATATATTTAATTTTTTTGATATATATGCAAATTTAATGCAATTATGTAAGTAATTAATTAATATTTTTCAGTTCATTGTTGACCTGCAGCGAGACCGCACGTATGTACGGTTGTTCGCTCTGTTATCGCATTTTATTATGTAATCAGTTATCAGTTCACGGATTTCATTCCGTTAATTACGTTTTCATTTAATATGAATTCCTCTCCGAAAATTTCCAAATCCAAACGGTCGCTGCCGTCTTCTCCTAATTCACCTATTCAAACGGAAACCAAAAAAACCAAGTCATTTGTTTCGCCAAATAAATTCGCTGTCCTAGCCAACAATGAGGACCACGATGTCCAACTCGATACTTCTAGTGATACTACCAATATTATCAACGAGTCAAATCTTCATCATCAACAGGACAATCTCAGGGCTCCACCAATATACGTTCAAAATATCACCAACTACTCCGCATTCAAAAATGCATTAATAAAAATCACCGGCCTAAACGGTTTTTCTTGTAAGTCTACTTCTTCCTCTCTGATTATTCGACCTCATGGACGTATTATGTTTAACCTAATCGTTAATCATCTAATGGGCACCAGTGCCTCTTTTCACACCTTCATGCCTCCACCATATCGACCTTACAAGGTCATTATCAGAAACTTGCACCATACAACACTCATTTCCGATATATCTGACGCACTCTCGGAGTTAGGTCACTCCACCAGACGAGTCACAAACGTCATAAAAAATGGGCTCCCATGCCCACTGTTTCTTGTGGAATTAAATCCCAACACCAACAATAAAGATATCCTAAACTTGTCTTCAATTTTGCACACATATGTAAAAGTCGAACTACCATATAGGACAAAGAAAGGTCCACCTCAGTGCCGTAACTGCCAAAACTACGGTCACACCGCAAATTATTGCCACCATCCTCCATGGTGTGTCAAATGTGGGAGTAACCACCACACCGAAGACTGCACCAAATCCAAAACCAGTCCAGCCAAGTGCGCCCTATGCATGGGTAATCACACTTCCAATTACAAAGGATGTCAAATTTTCAAAGCTCTTCTCAAACGACGTTCTGTAAACAATACAACATGATTACAGGGCAGTTACTACAGATCTTAAATGTTCTATTTCTGCTTATAACACAATGTTATACTATTCAAAGTTATAATTTAATCACGTTTAAGATAATAATATATTAATATTTTGATTTTTCATTATATAAACATATAATATACATAACTTATGATTTCATACAAAAATTAAAAATATATTATAACTGTTTGTAATAATTAATTGATTTGTTTTAACATTCGAAACTCAAAAGTTCAAAAACACCGAACAGATAATCGTTTTGTTAAATCATTTACTTAAATCGAGAATAATATTGTAAACAGGTTTTTTCTCACGAGTTTGTGTTTAGATAAATACCGAAATGCATTCAACTGTCTTGTGTCCGATTATCCGTGTATGAAGTGACGTATGAGAGTAACCAGTTTAACAAAGTTTAACACGCTTGTTTTGTTATCCAACGTGACATATCTAAATACATTTTAATTTTTTAATCATACAATGAATTTATTATATTTTATTTGACAAAATCCAAACCTTAAATCGTATATTAATAGTAAAAAGTAAAGCTTTCAGGTTAACGTGCATATTTTGTCATTTATTATAATTTAATTTGTTCGTAACTATACTTGTTTGAAAATTGTCGGTGTTGTATCTAATACATTTTCATTTGACTTTCACCCCATGCAGATATTTTGTAGGTAAATTTATATTTTATAAATATAAGCTGTGTAGACAAGTATGTTTTAAATGTACCTACGCTTTTATTGTCAGTTGTGTGTGTAATATTATAAATTCAAATCGTTTTAGACATTTTATTTATGAAAATAAATTAAAAATATTCTCTTTTTTAGCCAGTTGAATGCAAAATGAAGTTGCTTATATGTGCTAGCGTGTATTAAACTCAATCCGTGCAATAATTATTATGGTCACATACATTAGCTATAATTCTCGAGGGTATGCTTTTGTGGGATTTTTTTAGCATCGTTTTTTTCGACCGCTCAGTGCTGCAGAACTGATGCGAAAATCCGTCGACAACAGACGCGGAAATTATTAAGCCTCCGGGCAAATTTATTCCGGTAAAAGATATATGGAAGTGTGTATAAGCGCGGTTATATAATACATTTTTTTGGCATAGTCGAAAGGGGGTGCGAATATGTGAAGGGTCGATCACTGATGTGAGTAAATGCGTTTACGTCCAAATCGGAAATAATGAAAATGAAGATTTTCCTCGTAAAAAAAAATTTTTGTAGGTACGCATATCCAGCCAGATAGGTCGTTCGATAATAACGTTATCTGTTGAATGAGTGAATCGGGTAGTTGCGATGCGGCAGGTTTGGTTTATATAAATTTATTAAAATCAGTTTAAAAATCACGAGTCTGCTGTAAATGATATAATATTTTTTATTCATATATTATATGTACAATATGTACATCTTAAAATTAATTTTTTAAATGATAGCCTAGGACCAATGTATTTCAAATGCTTAATATTTAAATTCGTCATTATAATAGTATGAATTCATAATAATAAACCAAGGTAATATATTAAAAAATTGATTTTTAGAAAATATGCACGAATCAAATGACTTTAAAATATTGGTGTAATGAAAGGAAATAATTTAAATTATGCTAGATGTCATTGAAATGTATTTTATCTATTAGATATGTACAAAAAATTTTTGGCATTATAGATTAAAAACTAGCATCGTTTTTATACTTTTTTAATAAATTATTACCTTAACGTAAACAAGCACGCTGCAATATTATCAGGGCCGTATTTAGGGGGAAGCTACAGGGTACTGTTGCCACGGGTTATGACTTATGATTTAAATTTGTATTTTGTATAATGATTAATGAGCCGTACTTTTTTTGTTGCCCCTTGGTGTGAAATTCCTAAATACGGCCCTAATTATTATAGTCAAACGTGTTTAAAATAATTGTATCTTTATTTATACATAATATTATATATTATAAGTATAATTATATGGTTGGCGAATAGCTGATAAATGCGGCGTGCTCACGTAGGCATAGGTACCTAAATTAATTAAATATATTTTTTAGGAATATATAGTTTACTTAAACTATGTTTATTGCCAAGAAAAAGTTAAAAATATATTGCACATTTGGTATAAAACCGTGTTGATTTTAGGTAACAGTATAGATAGAATATATATGATTGTATTAAATAGTAATATTATATTATATTATTACCTATTTCTGATGTTATTGAGAAAAAATATTATCATTGACATGAAATCCTAATCCTATATAATCCTGTATAATTTGCCTTTATATTGACTACATTTTCCAATTTTTTTTTACTTTTCTAAAATTTGAAACATGATGTGATTTTATGCCGTTTTTGCTTGTGCCACACGAGGGCTGAACTGTTAGCACATTTCTTCACTCTCATACAGAATCGTTTATATTGTACAAAAAAAACACATGGTGAAAATATATAACCAGTACATCGGGGAAATACTCTCATCGAGCCTTATAGGCAATCTTGAGTATTGGTGGCCATCATTGACCGTTTTTTGACTTTTCGACCCGACTTGAAACCCGCCAATCACGAAGTCTCGTTACTCCGTTTGTAACTCGTCTCATTTGATTGACGTTGAATATTGTTCGGTCTTTTTTTTCACGAGCACGCCGTGCTCTTTAACTCGTTCTTCGTTTGCTACCAGCTCCTGCGATAATGTCAACTCCTAAAACTGTCTTGGCACTGCAGTTGGTGCCAACTCAAATGTATTAATCTATATTAACACAGTTATAGAAATCTTTAGTTGATTCTACACGTAGTTACTTGTTGATTTTGGACCAGGAAAAGCTATTGTCCAGGTGTTGAATTCACAAGCGATAGGTATAGTTAAAATTATATTATACCATACGATGCTAAAATTAATTATATGATTATAATTAACGCGACACCTGTTGCAGTTGATTTTAAAATGTGCTTATCATTTTTTAGATATACATAAACCTTATTGACAAGGCAAATTATATGTATGTCAACATTTTCATACGCGAGTTACCCCTTAAGTTTCTCTTCGTACATATAACTTTAAATTAATTGTCCATAATTATACATTGATAACTGCAGTTGACCGGTCCAGCTATGCAAGGAAAATCACTCACTGTGATGTAATGATTTATTTGGAGTTATTATTATACAGAGTTCCTATATCGGAAGTATATTATTATCTCGACCCTCACGGTTTATCGGGATAACAAAATACATGTATAATATGATGTTATTTTGATAATACCTATACATGTGTGAATGTTATAACCGTAACGCATATATCATAATATATATTATGCCAAGGGTGGCGATCCTATTTCTGGTCTGCTGTAGGTGTCCAAAATATTACATCAGCTCTAAAAAAAAGTACCAGTTACCTATCTATAATTTGTACGTTTATCTAAAAAGCTTATTTGTTTTTTTTGGCTGAGGGGGGGAGAGGATTTGGTCGAGATTTAGGAAACATTTTTAGATTTTTACACTTTTTTCACTATCATTAAATTCAATGGAAAAACAATGATATAATAAAAAGATTTTTTCGCGTGAAATTAAAATTTGTCAACGTATCAATTGTGACGTCGTCTCGCGCCTGTTTTAGCTACCCCTGAAATATTATATAATGCATGATACGACAATACCACGGTAGTTATATAAAATCCGTAATCATAATAGTCGCATAGTCCCTATTTACTAAGTTTAAAATTCGTCGCAGACCTACTCGATGCAGTGCTGTTTATTTACGATATGTATGAGTTGCGAGTGTGCGGGAACGGGTCTATATGTATATAATGCGGCGGCGAGCAATTTATA
Source organism: Diuraphis noxia (assembly GCF_037042655.1). Taxonomy (NCBI): domain Eukaryota; kingdom Metazoa; phylum Arthropoda; class Insecta; order Hemiptera; family Aphididae; genus Diuraphis; species Diuraphis noxia. The sequence goes on along the minus strand of NW_028301714.1, from coordinate 16,325,747 downwards.
TTTTATATCATTATACGATTTTACAATAACGGGTATAAACACGAGTGCGCGTGTGTTATTGAAGTCGGTGGGTGAGTGAGTGAGTGAGCGAGCGAGGACGACGGGGAGAGCGCACCCGGCCAGGAAATAAATGAGATTTTAATCGCGTTTAACGCGAGTGGCCCCTGCCGAGAGGTGTAAAGCGGAGAGGCGGCGCAGCAGTGTCGTGTATAATAGTTGTAGGTATATAGCAATATATATATATATATTATATACATAGCGTATTATATCTAATACGGTGTAGATGGTTTTACACGTGTAGGTATATATACGGTGCACGAGGAAGATGCGTGCAGTGCTTGCGAAAGGGTCATCACCACGATTATTATTATTATTATCATTATCATCGTCATCATCATCGTAGTATTAGAAGAAGTAGTAGTAGTAGTAGTAGTAGTAGTCGTCGCCGACGTCGTCGTCATTATGATTTCGGGTCGACCATTTATCGGCTTTTCACTCTGCAGCTTTTATCCCTCGCATAAAACTCAGTGTGTATAATTCGATTTCGCTATTTCCGCACAGCTCTCTTTACACGCTCCGCCGCCGGCCAAAGGGTTGTTTTCCAAAACCGTTTATCGTCCGAACACTAAGTCTCTCTAATAAAATTTATACACACGTACACACACAATATATATATATATATATAATATATATTGCATAAGTGTATTTTTTTTATCCTCTGTACAAAGGACCAAAGCGGACACAAATATATACGCTCAACAGCGCGCTCGCGTGTATTACATTATACACGTTATATAGTTTTCCGGAAAACTCTGAGTATACATTATAGGTACACCGCACACTGTTCCGGCAATCCCTGCTTAAGATTAGAATGGTTTCCGTCGGTTGGCCAATGTTGAGGGATGATCACTGCAAAGTGCATCTCGATGGCGCGATGTCTATTTATTTTCCTTTCTTAGAACAGTGATGCTCACAATTTAGAATTATCGTTTTTTTGAATTTAATAGAATGCGTGCATTCGTTCACAGTTGAAATAGTTTTAAATTTACATAGAAAACATACTATAGGTATGTAAATAGTCGAAATCAACACTATAATATAGTATAACTGACTTTTGTTTAGAAAACATTTTTTTTTTTTTTGTATTAGTTCATTGAAACGATCTTTAGGTCATATTATTTATCTATGTATACATCACTATATACATGATACTACCCCCTTCTCCAAGAGGAGACATGTGTGGTCTTCACTCCCAGTTGGAAACCGGATGACGCAATCGGAAGACAGCGTGAGGATTTGGTGATCATGTAGAATTGTTTTTGCACTTTGCTATATAAATCGAACCGATGACTATGTGAGCCGTAGTTAACTGCGTGATCACTGCACCACTCCAGCCCCTATTAAGAAAACATTAGTTGAATTAATATATTGTTTGTAAATAAATAAACACGTTATAATTTATATTAAATGTTGACGTTTAACTACGTTTAATAAAAATATACGAGTATATAAAAGAATACTACAATAAAGAATATATTCTTATAGGTATCTATAGATACCTACTAGTGGTACTACCTATGAAAAAGATTTTAACTAAGTTTAACACAAAAAGTAATCACTATATAGTATTTTTTTTTTCAAATCAGACAACTTATAATTTAAATTAAAAATCGTTTTATATTATCAGGCGTGCGTGCGAACGTAAAATATATTATAATATATTATCATGTGTATATTATATGCATGGAACTTTATTTTGTTTTAAACTCTTAGGAGAAAATGTTTGAATATTATACAATATTTCGTTTCTACAGTTTTTTTGATAAATAAGCCGCCTACATTACTTCTAATATAATAAAAAAAAAAAGATGAAAAACGTGTCAAATGGCCTCCTGGGGTCAACGTGAATCTCACGATATTTGATGGGATCCCCTACGAATATACCTACTTGACGTACGTATGTCGGTATATAATCTTAAGGCTAACATTTTACTAATTTTGCATAAATGTTATTTCTAAAATTTGCATAAATATATTTTGATACGAAAATTCCATAAGTCTAAATATGATGGAAATCCATTGTGTGGCCAAATGCACGATGAAGTATAGTAATATACAGCGAAACTGCAGTGAAATTAATTTGTTTATACTTTCAAGAACAAACTCTCAAGAATATTGGATCAATATTTTTTTAGAGATAGAGTACTCTAAAACTGTTAAGGGTAGCAAATTAAGAAACGAGTGTTTATCATGATGATCTTCAATATTTAATTTATAAACTTTTCAAAATTTTTTTTAATTAATTGTTAAATTTATGTTTTTCTTATCGTCAGACAGAACTATCGATCGAATACTGTATTATTATCATTATTTTTTTTTAATTTGTACGTATTTAGTATTTTCCACTAAACAGTCGGATCAGCTAAAAATATATCTACTATAATTCTTAAAAAATAATTGGTTGAAATTGAAAATGATGTCATTCATATAATATTATGATGTTTAGAGATTATCTGTTATGGATAATACATTTTTAGTTTTTAGTATTCATGGTTCAGAATATGAATGCAAATATTATACAATTAATTGATATATATTTTAAGTATAAAAAATATGTAGGTACAATACGCCATATTTGGTGTATTAGTATTTTTATGAATTTTAAATATCAAAGATCGTTTTTTGAAAATATATTCTCACGTGTATTAAGAATAGCTCATAGAAATAACGTATAGCTGATTATATTATGTTGTGTATATTACTTGCAACAAAATAAACAATCATACGAACATATTATTATAACTTTTACTCGGAGACAAATGATTTGTGTGTCGATATTTGCACTACTGCTATAAACAAACATTTTGTCGGACACGTCGTTTAAAGTAATAAGTGGTAGTTATAAAAATAAATTGTTTTGGATGCCTTTAAACATTCACTAAATTAAAATATATTATCGTCCAATTACTGTGAACGCGTAAGACGTAATCAAAACTTTTTTAATGTGCGTCCAAAACGTTTATTCGCGTACCTACGAGTTGAATGGATCGTTATGTCGAAATATATTTGGTTTTCGAGGTGCTAAAATACTTTCAATTTAGATAATAAATAATATATTGTTGATATATGATATATAATATTATGATATGTAGTGATCTACACCATGTATCGGTTAGAAGTTTTAGAACGTTCGTACCGATTATCATCGTTTCGTAAACTTTTATTCGCCCGCAGGCTATATATGGGTACATCAGGCGCACTTTTATGTCGAGGCAATATTATATAATTTTTATAACATTTCACACAGTACGCACGCTATCGTATTGCAGTAATAAGGCAAATAGCGTATGTAATAATATTATTATTCAACTATACTGACACACACACACACACACACAGATGCATACCCCCGTAGACTTTTCATATTTCTTTTAACCTATTACATTCAACGTATTCCGCACCATGCACCACGTGGTCCTGGACGACGTGAATTTTCAGTTGTTTTCATTGTTTGTCTGTATTATAATAATATATTTTTTCGGGGCCTTCACGCGAGCACCAAGGACAATGGATTTTATATAGTTTATAAAACTTCATACATTATATAATATATATTATATATACACAGGTTGATCCGATCCGTAAGACATTCATTATTTCGATAAATATTAATGTTGAAAATATTTCTGTGCATTATTTCAAGTCGATAAAAACAATGTTTTTCTGCAGTATTTTACTATTTTTTTCACATTTTTAATGACAATATTAATTTTTAATTCCTTATTTCAAAGTACAATAATGTTTGCACCTCTTTCATAGTATATTAAAATCTAATTTTAGACAATTACCTATAGTATATGAGTTACCTACGAGTATATTAGTATTTAATGTTTATATGAGTGGAATATGGAGTGATATTTGACTATTGTGGACTGTGGTAAATACTCCACGAATAGTTGTTCCACATTGCGCTCACTATTTTTCCAAAAAAACTTGAATTAAACTTAATACCTGCCTATACAGTAAGATTGAACCGTAAAAAAAACATATTCGCCGAGGACGGTGCCGTTTACATATTATTTATAAGTAAGTACTCTTATATATGAGTAACGATCGAGTGTGACCCTACTTAGTACTCCCATATGTCTGGTATAGTATAGCCTACGCGATCCATCGTGAATGCGACGGCAACGGTGGCGGTTGTATCGTCATTCGTTCTTGTAACATTATCATCATAATCGTCATGACACATCCGGAAAGACGACGGGGAAGAATAAACTGCACGCGAGCTGAAAAAAAAAATTAAAAAAACAACATGGAAACCTTTTTGTTTTTCTTCTATCCGACGACTACTATAATACGATGATAAAAACTTATTGTGCATAAGCGCGAATCTCGATTTTTGTTTTATTTTAGAGGTCACACGCACACACACTCGTGCATTGAGTGCGGAATGAGCAGTTAGTGTACAGAAAGACAAAGACAGATAGAGGGAAAGAGAGTGAGAGTAAGAGATTGAGTGAGACGATCAAAGAAACGAATGGGTGCCTCGAAGGTGTATTGTACAAATATTATATGCGACGGCGGTGGCTGCCGAGTGCTGGTGGTGCTTCTAAGTCGCCGCCACCTCTGACGTTGTTGTGTATGCGGTCATTACGGGTTGACAGCGTTCTCCGGTGATTTACGGTGACGAGTATATATTATTATTATTAAGCGCGCGAGGTATATACACAAGAAGTCAGCCGCCGCCGCTCCGTCGTCTCGGTTCAGACCAATATTTTTCGAATATAATAATAATAATAATAATAATAATGTATATAATATAATATATACACGCGTTCGTATAATAATAACGACCGAGTAATGATAATGATAATTATTAACAGATCATGTTTTTCGGCGGTAGTCCCGAGGCCTTGTGCGGCGGACGTCGAGCTACTGCGATCGTGTCGCGGTGAAGGGTGGGCCGGGGGAACTGTTGTAAATAATTATCCGGTAGCCGGACGATGTCAAAAACCTATCAATCGCCCCGGCCACCACTCCACTACACTTCACCGTCCGAAACGACCAAAGATGAATATGTATATGTGTACACGTATATACAACTACGGTTTTTTTTCTCCTCAAAGTTCTTTTTTTTTCCAATGATGATGTATGCGAGTGTGTCAAAACGCGTTGTTTCTCTCCTCTTCCCCTCTCTCACTATCTATCTCTCACCGTCATCATTCTGTGTGGCTCTCTTCCCCTCTATCTCTCTCAGTCCTTTTATCGTCTGCCCACCATACGGTAATAATAATCATTCGTCCACTTAAAGGAGCAGAAAGAAAAAAAAAACCCGCGCGAGCACCGACACACATACAGCCCTTGGGGCCACACGGTAGCACACAGGTTGGCCTTCTTGACATGATAAATTCGTGTTGTTCAGCAATTTAAAAATTAAAAAAAAATAAAACAACGAAAAAACAAGTGTGCGGGTACCCACGTATAATAGTGGTGACGGATAAATATAACACGTATTAAGAAAAAACCGAAAGAAAAAAATATTCAAAATCGGACATGTATTATGTTGTTGTTTTAAGATTAAGTAAAATATAACAGTACGTTTATATTAAATTTATTTTATGCAGCTTTTCACCACCCACCCTCGTCGCATTCGGTGTGGTACGCTCAAACCAAGACCATTTTTTATCGTCGTACCTAATAGGTTAGCTATAACACATATACCTATAATATATGTAGCAGAAATTGAACATTTATCCGACTTCGACGTCAAACTGCAAACAACAATGCCAAATAAATGTTTTAAAAATTTTTATCAGCTCAAAGTTTTAATATTTTTCGCATATCTTAACACGTTAAAAAAAATAGATTAAACTATAATATTTGTAAAAGGGTTTTAGGTTACAGGAAAGAGTTTGTCAAAAATATATATTTTGTTTCGTTTTCGTTAAAATAGATGTAGGCCTGTATAGATATAGAACCTACAACCTAATTACTATTCTTATAGCAATTATAGTGGGCAACCATTCCTATATTAACGATAATAAAACATCAAAATCGAAATATTAGTAGGTAATTACATAATAATATGTTACGCTTATTTTTATAATTTTATTCAAATTTATTAAAGTTTGTCTCACTGAATAACGAGACACGAGATAAAAAAAAAAATATATTTACTATTTTTGTTTTTTATTCAAATTCATGTCCTGTAATTTTGATATAAAATACTTATATGTACTTTTGAAAAATATTGAATATACAGTACATTTATTTTTGTTTTAAAACATTTCCAAGTAACTTATAAATAGTGGATGAATTTGGTTATCTGAAAATCTATATGACTATGTATATCGTATATGTATATTATCATAGTTAACATTTTCGCCTTCAATAACGAGTCCTATTTCTCATATATTATATCAAATATTTAATCTAGAGATGTCTTCCTTCATTATCATTGAATTTTTTTAATTTATTATAGAACAAGTAAATTGATAATATTTAATATTTGAACTGCTATAAAATAGAATAGAAAATGATTAAACGATTGTTGTGCAGGACTTTTTCTTTTAGAGCTTAACCAACATTACATTTGTTCCATTTTTCTTTATATTAATATGGTCACCTCACCATAAGCATACAGTATAGGTATCAATTGTTTAGTACCATCAATCTGATTATAATCGTTCTAAATTTGAGGTGATTTTTCAATCAAGGATGAATGTTGTTGGAGAATCAGATATTGTTATATTTGTTAAGCTATACTTAGTGATTATGTTATAATATTTCACCTATTATTCGAGTGGAAATACAAAATCGATATGAAATAATATAACACGCATAGGGAGAAGCTTACACGTTTCGACCATCATATAATTGTCTATTGTAAAAATACTATCTTAACTCTTTTGCAAGAGTACTGTGTATTGTCTATATTTGTCCGATTTAGTTTAAAATATATCAAAATTAAAATATTATTTGAATATTATAATTATATTTCATTTTACATTGATACAATTTTTCAACACATTGTATTTTCTGACATAAAAATAAATAATTAAAAATATTAATGTACGAGAAAATCATAAATTTAATAGCCTATTAGTTTTTATATAATAACATTTCATTTTCATAACTTATATCTATAAAAAACTAGCTTGCGTGATTTTCCTGAGTCCTGTTGTCGTAAGCGTGCATTAGTAGCAATTTTTATTTATTATAAATTTGACTGTAAAGTTTTAATCATTACTTATTATATTTCTAATAATGTATTTAATATGTATACTTTATTTTAATTTTAATTTATATGAGCTGTATCCAGAAAAATGACACCCAGGCATTGTAGTATTGTCGAGAGAGTACTATAAATAATATTGTGGTCAGTGGACCGATTTTTTTTTTTTGTATATCTACCTAAACATTTTGCCTGGAGCGATATTTTGTTGTAGGTAAAATTAATTTACATACTAGACTACAACTTAGTATACAACACGCAAACCAGCGTTTGTTTCATTCAGACTCACACAAATTATACTCAATACATAACATTATGAAGGTGTTATCTGGCTGAAGGGCACCACAGGAAGATATGAAAATTAACAAAGTATAGAACTCGATGATTTAAAAATCAATACGTAATATTAACGATTTATATATTGTATTGTACAAATATTATCTACCATATGAAAAATATTTAAAAAAAAAATTATAAAAACGTACAAAATGTATGTTTATAAAAATAGTTTTGGAAAATAAGTTGCATAATATGTAGGTACAACCTCGACGTTAAATCTGCCTATAGTTTTCATAAGACTCAAATAAAATCATAAATGAGTATACCTACCTAGACATAAATAAGCGTTGACATCTATTATAGACATACAGGTTATGATGTTATATTGACAATCAAATATTTGGTGTATGTTAATTGATTATAAAAACAATATATAAGTATTGATACATTATAAATATACCTATGCGATAAAAGCAAACTTAAGAATAATAAATTGTTCTTAATTATTAATATTTTAATGTAAGAACTATAAATAAAATATACATGTAAATGAGTAAATGCATTATTTTTAATGTTTGTATTCAATAGGCTTAAAACTGACTTAAGATATTGTTTTTATCCAATAAGTAGATACATATGTACAGTAAAAAATTATTTAACTTCTACCGTAATGCCGTTAAAGTAAGTTAAGTAATGTGATATAGCCGATATAGTTATGATGATGATATTGCACTAACAAGTTAATATTATTGTTTTTATCAACAACAGTTGACAATATGTTATAACATAATTTTCCAATGCAGGTGGTATAAAATAGCAATTTCATTGATATCAGTTTATTATTTATCCCATTTTAGTTACTAAGAATGCTACATAATATTTTCTGAATAAAATAAATCCAATGAACATATTTCAATATATTTATATAATTTCGTAATTAATGACCAATGTATCTAAATTATAATATTGACAATATCGTTTAATTTTATAAACATTTATTTAATTCTCTCCCATTTTATCCTTTACGCATATATCAATCTACATCAATGTTATACGTAAAACATGATAGAGTAATACTACTCGTGCTCAACAGCGATTAATAAAATTGTATAAATTCGTTAATTTGTTCGTATAAATGAATTAGTGTCCGAAAATATTATGCAAATGGGATGGATATGATACGTAATATATTTTAAATTCTAGTTTCGGTTTGTACACAGGATAACAGTTATTAATTTTACACGGTAAAATGTAGTTACAGTATACTATGAAGATTTAGAGTTAATAAACGGTAAATTTATCCATGCACAGCTCTATAGTCATAAATTATTCATATCCAACAATAATTACGTTTAAAAACAATTCCTAGATATATATTATTAACAATCTTATTATGACAATATTCTGTGTATAATACATGGAGGCTATACAACGTACAACTAATTGTTTAATAAAAATATTTTATGAAATGACTGATTATTGTACTTTTCACAATCAAAACATCATTTAGTATTAAAAATTCAATATTGAATTGATTTTACAACACAAAGAAATTTTCAAGAATCATTATTATCATAGAAAAATAGATTAAGTATTATTTATTATTTATTATATTAATAAATGTCTATAATATCAATACAAGAGTTTAAATCAAATTGTACGATTTTCGTAAATAATTTTCAAAAATTAAAAAGTAAAAATTACTGGTTTCCGAGTATATAGGATTATAGAATAATTTATTGTTTTGCATAAATTTTTAACAAATATAAAAATTTAAATATTTTTAATTTTTAAATTATATTATCATAGGAAATTTAATTATTTGATACTTCTAAAATATATGTTCTTTATTTTATTTTCTGAATTAGTAAAATGTGTTTAGTAATCACTATAATTAGCATAATATTATACTTAAAAAATATATCAAATTTGAATTTCATTGAATCAATCGTGTGTTATTAGATTTATTTCAATAAAACATTATTATCCAACTTAAAGGCGAACATACTATATTTAGGGTATTTTGTATACTTTTATTGATATTTTTATATTAAAGCGAGTATCATAATTCACGAGTCTATACTTAATACCAATGTAAAATTTTACAATTTTGAAATGATTTTCACTCGGTCAAACATATAAATATCATTAAAGTCAATGTCATACGCACCTACCATGTAAAATATTGTAACCTTAAATTTGACAATAGGTCACTTATTATAGATTCAATTTTGTATTATATAGCTTTTATCCACATCAAGAAAGCTGGTTATTTTTTTTTCATATTCCTGTGAAGAAAAATCAAATTCTATTGTACTTTAATTACATATGTTATAACTATACATCCATTAGTAAAGGTTCCGATAGCCGTAGGTATATACATAAATATGGTTTTGTTTAAATGTAAATCAAGACATTTAAACTCAACGTACTTAAGGTATTAAGTATTAAAGTGTTATTAATTTAAACGATTTGATGCAAATGTAATAAAAAAACTTTTCTTCTAATTCAGTTACTTTTAATTTTTTTAAAAGCTGAAACTTTTTATCTAAATATTTACCTTTGTCAGTTTTAAATCCACTTACACACTGAAATTTATATAACCAAACAATTAGTTTACATACATATTAAACCTAATTCTGTGAATTTATATACTATATTTGATTATTATTGTATTATAAGTTTGATTTACTTAATATACATACTATAATAGAATCAGCGCCAAGAATCGTTTAGATCAACAGACAATAGGCAACATGATGGTATATTAATTGATTTGATATGTTATATACTGTAATAAATTCAATTAGGTGTGAAATAAATTTAAGGTTGTACTAAATATTTTTGGTTAGGTCCTAAAATATATATTTCATTTGAGAACCTATGCATAATGAAATAGGTACTATTAATATAGGTAGTTTACTAATTAATACTTTTACTATTTTTGAAATAAAAACAAATCAGGTATTTTAAATTTCTACTCAAGTGAAACAAGTAACTAAATATATATAAGAACCAAACTCTGTTTTATTAATGACTCGATTTCAATAAAATTACAAATTTTAGTGATAAACTGCTGATACCCCTTATATGACGTATCACGTATATGCCAAAAATTCGAAGTTACATTAAATAAAAAGTTTGGATACTAAGATAATGTACTTCATTTACCTCTAAATTCAGTAAATCGTAATTATGTAAAAAGAACGTTAAAAATCGATTTAAAGGGTCTAATACGGGTCCATATGAAGAAAACTAAAAACGATTTATTATCATTCCTTTACTCAATGCCATACGGAATGCGCGGCACCGAAACATCAATAACAAAAATTCTATACCCACTGGAATTTAACAATAAATCAGAGAAAGATTAAAATATAACATATCATGAGTGTTTTTTTATAATATATAGTTCTGTTATGAAATATCGTATATTATGGTATTAGAAAACAAACGTGAGATATATTTTTGAATATAACGACTTCCAACGTTTTATAATGTAAGAGTTTCATAATTTAACTATTGCTGTTAAATTGTTTGTTTTACATTTTATATCACAACTACTATATCTTATCGTTTACATGTATACTTTATACGCAATATATAAATACAATTTATTATGATACATTTATATCTAGGAACAAAACGTGTAGCAAATTGTTTAATCGTGTCCATCATTGAATAAACTAATTTTTTCAAACTCTTGTGTGACTTATAGTTATAATTATTTTTTTTTAACACGAAACCAAATAATCATTTCTGAAAGTATATTGCCATTTCATAATCGTATATCACTAAGCGACTAAGCATTACTTTGGGTATCATTATTGTGTTGTGTGTTAATGTATTAAATTTTATTGCTTTGGTAGAATATGCAATAACTACAACCTGTGTATAAAATAACTACAGCAGGACTATTGTTTTCTGTTTCTTTAGAAAATTTCATAACTTCTACTCATTCAAATCTTCTCATCAAGAAATTATCATTCCTAAGGCGACTGAAACGTAAATGTTGCCTAAATTTATTAAATAAAAAAAAATAAAAAAATGTTTAAATCAATCAAATTGAAAGTGTCGTCAGTGGGTGGTTTTTTCTCCAAACTAAATTCATATTTTCTTATACATGCGTTTAACGCGTATATATTATGTTATGTAAAATAGATTGTATATTTTCTTCTATAAATAAAAATAAATGACTACAGTTTCAATAAACCTGAATGTAACAATGTTACAAGTAAGAAAGATAGCCGAGGGTCTAATATATATATATAATATTACAAGTAAATCATAATATTATATAAATTTATAACAATGATTTATAATAAACAAATTTTTTAGCATCACAAAATAATTTTATTAAAACTTAAAAAGTATATCATAATCGAATACCTATATATATTATTATTTTCACCATGTGGGTGATGTATAATAATACCAATACCTAAAGCACGCATTCTATTTCTTTTTTTCTACCGGTCCGATGAAAATATAATATATAATGACAATATTTATGGTTTTGCACGAAGTTTATATTGAAGAAGAGTTTTGAACGTTTTCTGTTGACACGCATCCTGTAGCTGCCGGGAACGCGGAAACGGTCGGTTCTGTCCTGCAAAGTTTGTCGTTGATTTACCATATTATTATACCTATATAAGCCTACACCATATTATATTATGGGAGATCCGTCAAAAATACTTATATTTAGACGAGGGCATTGTACCGTTGCTACACTTTCATAACCTTCGTGATAAGAATCGCGATTTTCGAGTGTTACGTGGTTAATTTTATATAGATATTATATTATATTATGTGTTCACGTATAAACTATGACAGGAGCCAACCCGCGCTCTTTCGTCATCGAATCGTTATCCGCTCTACTATATAATATTATATATATATATATATTATGACATAATGTATAATATTGTGTACCGTGTACCTATGTACTATATCCAACGGTGTTGGTGTATCGTGTTACACTGAAAACGCGATTTCGAGTAGAGTCTGTTTATGGCGGTAATATTGTTTTTAGTCATTCGAGTCCGAACGCCATCGCGGAGAGGGATGCATCAATACGATACTTCTTGTATAGTACAATAGACCATCATAGAATGAATATTTTTTATTTTGTTTCTTTCGGGTTCCTATACACATAGAGGTAGATCGAAGGACGACTTTAGGTCTAAAAAATATATCTTCCCTCTGTTGGGTAGGTATGGTAAGACCCAAAGAGTGTTTTCTCGGAGTTGCGCACTTTTGAAAATTAGAAATCATGAGTCTAGGATTATCTAGAATTCTAGATACCTAAAGCTATAGAATCGAGGGCGGATTGGGATTTCGAACCAGTCCGGCGAGATTAATATTTAAGGCCCAAAAACAGGCCTTCGTTTGTGGAAAATCTACTATAGTCAAGATACTCTATATTAATAGTAATCATTCTGTAATATTATCAAAATATTATCAATTATTAAAATTAAATTAAATCTAGATATTAAAATATCTTAATAAATTCTCTCATACCGAACTACTATTATGGTTTGGCAAATTAAAAAACACATAACCCAACTTGCTTTTTCTTAAATAAATTTAAATATTAGCCCTAAATGTTAAATTATTAATGATTATTATGTAACATTAATGTTATACCTAATTGAAATCATTGTTTTATTGCTCATGATAACAGCACTTATTATACAACATCCATAACAACAACAATTAATACTATTTATTATTCAATTTATATTAAAATAAAATGTTTATTACTATAATATTGATTATTGACTAAAAAATTATCATCCTGTTAAAAATGCTCGATGGCTCAATCTATATTCGCCTATTATTGTAGTATGAATATAATATTATAATTTATAACAATATTAAAAATATTAAAAATTATATTTTATTTTATTGTAATTTTTATTTTTTACTTTTTTGATAGAATTTATCGATTTATATAATAATTTGACGGTCTTTCATATTTCATCGGTCTAGGTCGATGATCACTATTATACTGTAAATAGGTTTCGTCTTTCGTCGTTCGTGTTTCAACGACCCCGTGTATTAAACTACATCGATTTCACGTCATCACTGGGTGATGATGATGGCCACGAGAAAGGCAAGACGAACGTTCACCATCACCTTAGGACCTATCGCATATACCAACGACTTGAAGCGCAGTTCATGATCAATAAGTCATTCCCATACCAATTGGTATATACTTGAACGCGTCTCACTTAGTAGCTTGCATTACACTACACTTACGCACTGCAGAACGTTGTCAGAGAGAGGATGTTGGAACGACCCTCGAGAATCGTGCGTTTCTACAAAAAAAAAAAAAAAAATGTTGTACGTTTCGTTCTTTATTCATTATAATGTATATAAATATAGTATTATAATATATGGTTTTATTTCATATTTGATAATATTACTGTGTTCGCATGTGCGAAGATTGCAGTTGACTAGAAAATAGCATGACTATACGTAAAGCAACCCCCCTGCCCGGAAGAAATAAAAATCAAACTTAAAATTTAAAACGCCCACCAGGCCTGAAAAACTTCGGGTACACGCCTGCGGCTGCAACAGTTCTAACATAACATAAAATACCTATAGGGCTGTAGCTCTGCGGCAAATCAACCGCGGTGTAACATCCCTACCGCACCGTGTTACCTGCAGCACGGTTAGCGGTTACGCTGCACGTACAATATATACTGTCGACGACGAGGCATAAAGGCGTGGGCGTGGGATACGGCAGCGTTCGCGCGCGCACGTCACGTTTTGTGTGCACGCGAACAAAAATCGCTGCGTCGACCGCAACGTGTTTGGCGGCGACTTATAATGACGTACGACGCGACTGCTGACCCTTTAAGCGCGCGCGGGCGGTAGGCGTATACGCGCGCCGCGAAGGAGCAACTCCCGGATTTTTACGTTTTACATATTTTGCCTACGTCTCGTAACACGATAATATTACTATTATTATTATTGTCATCATTATTACCATCATCATCATCATCGACATCGACGTCATTATTATTATAATGCACGGCCGTCTATAGTCGTGGTTTTTCGTTTTCAGTTTTAATCGCGCATTTATTTATATTCCACACGCCGCACGTTGAAAACCGCCTCCTGCCAGCCAGACCTGCACGTCGCGCGTCGTAGTATAAACCTACCGATATAACATGCATACAATAATATTATGTGTGCGAAGCGAAAAAAAAACCTCACTAAAAAACTCGAATGAAATATTGCGCGCTCGCATAACATACGTATAATAATAATAATATATTAATACGGCTGGTATGTGTTTAGTATTTTTTTTTTCTTTTCGCCCATGTCTCGCGTACAGCTTACCTTCCCATGGTATTAGGATATTTAAACATCGTTAATGTTATTTTATGATATAAAATAATCTATTTGCGAGACTTCGGCCATGTTGTTGTAGTCGTCGTCGCGTTGGTGTTGTTGTTGTTGTTGTTGTTGTTGCAGCGGGGCGGTCTAGTCGTGGCGGGACGAGTCGCAAAGCAACACAATAATAATAATAATAATAATAATATACATAATATTCCCTTGTCCGATGTCCGATACTACATTATATTATTATTATTATGATACGATATATTATAGCTGTACGTATGTGCGCAGCTTTCCACGGCGGCGGAGGCGTGGCGGCGGTGGGCTTATCGCAGGAAAGTCACGGCCGGCCGATCACCGTTATTAGGTCACGTTTTCCCATTCCGTTTCGAGACCGTCCGTGTCCGCCGCGCAGCCACCGCCGATAAGGTCGCCTCCGCCGTGGTGGTATTCAGACGTCTCCGCCTCCATCATATAATATACGCAACATAATACCATATTATATGCGTACAATATATTATATTTATGCACACGTACGTGTACGACGGGCGGCTAACAATAATTAGTACATACGTCATTATATACGCGTATCATTTAAATAATAATATTATGGTTAGGTGGGCGCATGTGGATAGGTCACCGATGTAATGTGCCATAGAGCAGCAGCGCTGTATGTATATACGTACATCCCGAGTTCAACCGGAAAAAAAGAATTAACAAACATAATGAATAACGACCACAACGTTACATCGGCGAATCTCGGTTTTAGAACACACCTCGGTTCGTGATGGATAAATCGGCATCGGCGTACCTGGCTTATATTTGTAAACTAATTCGACCGAAATTGGATTATATAGCTGCACTTGGTATATTTTCGAACGTGATTCAAGCTACTCTTTAACCTTTTCTCATACTTACATCAGTTGCATCTATATATAAGAAACAATCTGAAACTTTCGTCAAATCGACCGTTGAAATCGGTCTAATGTACCTAGTTGACGAGACCAGCTAATTTAGCTGTTAGTAAAAACAAATTTCAAATGATTGTATGTACCTGTTGTACCTATGTATAGAAACAATACATATATATATATATATATTATACTAAACAACTGTTGCGATCCAATGACGAATACATTTGCGTTAACTGTTAAGCTGTATTTAATATATTATTATAATAGGGTGAACGGTTTTATTTTATATATGTACTTATACCTACGCCGGCCAATATTCCCATATAAACCATAAATGTCAATTCGTCGTCGTATTATTGTGTCATGGTTAATGTATTTGTATAAATTATATTTAAAAGATATTATATATTCGTTGTTTCAATCATAATAAATAATATGGGATTCATTTTCAGAAAAAGATAATAAAATAAACACGAGTAGATATTTGATTGTAAAAATGTCAAAACGAGTAACTTCTGTCGTCATAATATGCCATATTGTCACTAGATTTTATTGTCTTTTCTTAGAAACGAACAATCTCTCACGAATAGTATGACATTGCTACTGTAATATACCATTGAGATCTTCTCAAGTTGCAAACGTTATTATATGGTTTCGTTTAATCTTCTCGGTTTCGAATTAATTTTTGTATAAATAAAAACATCGATACGATTTTCAATATAAGTATTCGAAGAATATTGCACAAAGCTATAATAATTGAAAAATAATGATTGAACGAATTTATACGTATAAATTATTACAAATCTAAAGGCGAGTCGAAGGTAATTCAAATCTGATTTATCGATTTATGGATATGTATATTTATTATGATATGAAATTATACTGTAAAATAATTTTTACAGATTAATTTCTTACAAGAACACAAGTTAGAACTTTAATTCAATTCAAATGTGCCGCACATATTTATATAATTTGTCTGCAACAGCATTAATTTCAAAATGAGAACAATGTACATTAAGAAATAATATTTTGATGAGTTTTCACCTAAATGGAAAAGTACAATATTAATATACAAAAAATATTTTAATTATTTTCCATTGGTTTCATAACATTATTAAAGTTTAAAACTGTATATCAAAGTATGAACTTAAGTTTCTCAATTTAGATATACCGTATTATATTTTCATAAATTGCAATTATATTTTGGTTATACGAGGAAAATATCATAGAAATATTCAAATATTAGAGATTATGATTGAGTATATAATAATTATTTGTTTATGTACACATTAACGTATCAAAATTAATTACTAGTCTAAATCATTGAAAAGATTATAAAGTATTATTCTTGTTCGAAAAGTTAGATTTAAAATCGATTATCTTCAACTTTAAAATACTATACATAGATATTAATTATATTCACAAACATAGTATATAGTTAGTATTGTATAAGTACTGCAGGTTATGTATTTTGTATTTTTGTCTAATTACTGTTATATCCAAACATTCCAAATTAATTTTTTCTTATGTATATTCACCATTTCTCTAGTCATATGTGTAGTATTACTCTGGTAGATTTTTTTTATCAAAACATGTTACCAAATGATAAATGATAAAAGCTAAATGTAAAAATTGTACATTGTTAAAATTATATGAAAATTGAAATAGATTTCGAGAAATTTTAGATTAGTATAGTAAGTATTATAATACTCGCAGACTTGTTGGTAATAATTTTACAATTCATTGTTTTTGAAACAAAAAATTACTTTAATCCTCTAGAGCCATGTTCTAAACGCTGGAATAATTAATTTATTCTTATCAGAGTACCTAATGTTATTTTATTCCCTCAGTAAACCAACCATTATCTGTTGAGCAAATCTAATTATTTAAATAAATAGGATTAAAAAAAATTTTAAAAACTATGTTTAGTGCGCACTATACTATACGCACAACACATCCCTCATTACCTATATGATTTCTCAAGGATAAAGATTTAATATTATTATGATAATGTATAACGTTTAATTTAATACATGTTTTAATCAAAATCAAAAAAAAATCCTTAAATTAAAAATCTGATGTTTTCTAAATTGTATATTTTTTTATTTTTTTATAATAATTTCAAAGTGTTTTAAATAAAATTATATCATTTGGTTTTTCTATCATGTATACTTGAAGACTAATAAAATATATACTAATGCAAGGAGATTACATTTATTATTAAAGGAGAATTTGGGGTGAGCATATTCAGTGAATTACTCCGAATTATATGTATAATATAGTATATTTTCTTCCTATTCTATGTAAATATTTATAAGTATATAATTGTATAAAACTCAAAGCTAATGGCCTATGCTGCCGAAGCTGTAACGTTCAATAAAAAAAAAAAAAAAAAAAATATAGTATATATATTAAAATTATATATTGCAAAATGTAAATTGATTTTTACTATATTATATTCATTCAGTTGGTTTTAGTTACAATAATATAAGTAAAGATTTAACATTTTCAATATTAGTTTAATTTGTGTATTGTATTTATACATAGGTGTAGTGTATCACATTTGATTTTTGATCTCATGTGTTTGACATATTTTTGGAATGTAGGGAATGTATTATTACACCGTAGATAGTATGTTTTCAATATATTTCAAAAGATCGATTGCATCTAACTCATTTATATTTGCACGACTAAATTATAATATAGTGCTAGTGGCTTAGTGCTCCATTATTCATCACCTGCTAGGACTTAAAGTATAATAATATGTTATATTTTGTTTTCTGTTGTCAAATGGATTTCAATTCCTGATGGAGTAATCCGTGAACAATTCACAACACATATCTACACGTAAGTTATTATGCAACGACAAATAGTTATATTAGAGGTTATAATAATAATAAACTAGCATCGAGTTATATATATATTACATTGTATTATATAGACGTTACATTGTATTACATTATACTGCAGACGGGACCTATAGATGATTATCGACATTTATAATCGTCTCATCGTATATTATATGAAGAAAAAAAAGTTTGCTAAGACAATAGCAAACGATTTCTTTAACCAGGATGGTTTATTGTCACGCCGGGTGGGTATAGGTACGGTATACATAATGTTTTATGCACGAGAGAAAATCGGTTAGTTGTATAGTTTCGTATGTGAGAAACACACAACCGTATAAACCTATGTTAAGTACAGATTATATTATGTGGAGCCAGTAGAGGTCTATAAGTGTTATGTTCAATATTATATATATACGTGGACGTCTAGGTACCTAATACCTATTATAATGTATGATTTCAGGCCAAAGCCATGCTTTTCCGTGAAATAAATGTGTGTGTGTAGATATTATATTAGGACTATACAAGTCATATACCCCGAAGGCTGTTTGTGGATAATATTATATAATATATATATATGTGAATACACATTCGTTTATATGCGTATACGGTGTGCAATTTTCGAGTGAATTTGCCGGATTCCTTTGAAATTGGTCGAAAACTTTTTCAACGTCGAGTGCGCAATGCATATATATATATATATATATATATATATATAGTGATTGCCATGAGGGGCGATGGAGGAGTCACACAGGTGGTTAATTTAATTTTGGAACCATCTTGGCGCGAAATGAGAAACTTGTATATACACATACTTACACATATATATGTATAACAACATCATCTATACTTTATATACGTATTATAATGAACATGTAGGTACCAACATATTATATATATATATATATATATATATATATATATATATATATATATATAAACGCGCTACACCTTCATTTCCGAACGCCGCACGCTCAACAACAACACTATATATATTATATAGGTACAACGCACAAACGTATTCGGACAAATATCACTCGGGGGAAATGTATATGCGGGCGGTCTTGAGGGTTTGAATTTCGTAAACGGTATTCTGCTGTGGCAGAGGCCCGTTGCAGCGAGAAAAACGTTTTCGTACATTACATATAAGTAGGTATATAGATATTGTCGTGTCTATAAATCGCATATGGGCCCGTGTGGAGTAAAATCGTTTTTCTTTCAACGATTTCAACGGAAAATCAGCGCCGAGATTTATTGACAGCTGAAAATGTGTCTTCGCATATAAACGCGTACGGTATATAATATAATATATTACACTAGGTTTATATCGTATATATACGTACTGCGAGTTATAGCTGTTGTACGCAGCAATTGTATATTATCGTACATCGTTTCGCTGTATATTTTATTCTGCAGGAATGTAACGTAAACATATTATATGGTTCCAGGCTTACGAATGCATAATAATACTATATGGTAATATGTTATATATTTTTTTGACCGAAATCGCGATGACAAACAATCATCACGTCATCAATAATTCAAGCGATATAGATAATAAATTCAACGAATATTTTATTATTCTAGTAAAACTTTCACTGGCCTCCTATATATACGATTGATAACGTATAAAATATATTATAGTCCTTTTTCTCCTCGTATATACTTGTACACTGTATTATATATTATATAGAAGTCAGGTTTAAAATGTAATTCGTTAATTCGTAAAAAATACGTATATTATGAACAAAAATTAAATAAACTTTATATTTTGATGAACTTAAACTTTTTTTTATATATATTTATCACTTAATAAAGAATGAGAAAAATTAATACCACATACCGCTACATTTTGATTTTGTTTTAACTATTTTAAATTTATATATAATTTATCATTCTGGTGTTTCTATAACTTTAAGCAAAATATAAAGCCTAAAATATTTAATACAAATTATTTTTGATATTCTATGATCTTTATAACACAAAAGTGTGCCTAAATTATTATAAAAGTTAAGTAGCGAATTTCCTAAATACTATAGGTAGGCTATACCTATAGTCTGTTTTAAGTTTAAACATTATCAGAATTTCGTTTATCCAAAATTATCCAAAATTATTCATATATTATTGAACAGATGATTAGAATATTTGTATATAATAAGTTGACAGTGGTTTCACCAATAGGATGAATAAGGATGAAAAAAATTTAAATATTATACGTTTAAAAAAAACATAAACCTAAAAGTATAAAAAAAAAGTTAATACTTTTCAAGATAATAAGTGTACCCACCTAAATGGATCACTCTGTACTATATAAAATATTGTTTTTATATATCTGCGATAGGTATACATAAGGATCATTTTAAAATTTTTTAAATAATTTGTGGTACTTCGGTAGTAATTAACCACCAGTTATTACCAGGTATCATAACTGATTTTTGTTGATGGATAATTTCGTTTTGATCGATTTCTAATTTAATCGCATGAAGATAGCAAACAAATATTTGATGGTGTAATCGATGCGTATGTATTCAAACAGTCTACCGTATCTTATTAATACCGCTCACGTTATATTAATTTATGTTTAACCTTTTTGAACCCACATAATTTTTTAAAATTTATTTACCAATGGTTTTGGCACAATTGATATATTTTACCCACTTTTTAGACTCTTGCCAATATAATAATTTAACGAATAACTTTTTTTCCACATAATTAACACGTGGACTGTAAAGGGTTAACTAACTTACGTTCACATAATGAGTATTTTTATTAAAAAAAAATCTTAATTAAATTAGTTCAAATTTTAGCACTAGATTTTTGTTTTGTTTTTATTATTTGATTTTTAATTGAAATTATTGAAATAATAAATATAGCTTTAGATATATTATACAATATTAATTTTTTATAGATTAATTGGGATAAAGAAAAGCTAATTAATTGTTTGGCAATATCTAATAACAAATAAAAAGAACTTGAACGAAACAATTTAAGTCTTGAAAATGTAGTAAAAAGTTTGTAAGCCATTTTTTGGGCTATAAGGTGTTCATATTTTAACGAACTTTCCAAGATAATAGTAATGGTATAGTATTTTATTATAATTAAATATATAAACCTATAATAATAATATATTACAACCGCATTTTAACTTGTGTGCCAACGCCCATTATTATACCCTTGTTTCCGATTATATAATATTATAATTCGTGATGGATCAATTTTATCTCGTCATTCGTAAAACGGGCATTTTCAACTATATAATATACAATGTTATAATTTGTGATATTCGGTCGACTGCAGTTAATCGGGACTTATTTTGTTCGACGAATAAATTTATCAACAGCAGCCACGGCCCACGTTATTATGTTTTAGCTCATTATTACTTTTTTTTAAAAATTATATAGATACATTACTAATAAGTAAAATAAATATTCATTTTCAGTCATTATTTTAATATTCGCAACTTAATTTTTATTCCCTCTGTGATAAAAATACGATCTCAATCGTGTCCACCGTTAAACATAGCCATACCTATACCACATTATAATGATTTAATGACAGAGCACATATCATATTTGAAACAGGTCCTGCTGGCCGATCACTATTGTGTTCATATTTCATACCATAATAATATAATAATATTCAGATCGACGTAAACGCGTATACAATATTACATATTTTATATGTACAGGAATAAACAACAGCTTGCATACCTGCGCATAAACGCTTTTATTAGTACACATAAAACCAAAATGGATGGCACTTATAATATTATATTGTACGCGTATCGTAATAATAACGAACGCGAATAAAAAAAAAAAACTATGTGTAAGAAGGGTGTTGTTGATCTCGGTGAAGTTTCCATGCAGAGATGGTTGTTACGTCTTGTTAATGGATATTTTGGGTCGTTTTGAAATGTTTGGAGTTTCAATATACCTAGTGAATATTAGAAAATATTATAATGATTCATTATATTTATAAATAGGTACTGCAGTTATGACTTTTATAGTTTTTTTTTTTAGATAATCCAAACACAATAAAATTTTATTTAAACACGGAAAACTATAATTTAAAAAACAAAACTAATAAAATGAGATGTCCGTATGACTTAAAAATGTTGATATCTTGGAAATCGTTATTTTAATACTATTATTGTAGAAATATATACTGAATACTGATACAGATTGCTGATAGGTAAAATAAATACTTTAATACGTTATTTGTGATTTTATAGATGTGTTGTACAAAGATGTCCCGAAAATTAAAATATGAATATATCTACCTCTATAAATAAAAAAATATATGATTTAAATCTTACATTGTTTTGTAAAATAGTCTTTTTACTATAAATAATAAAGGTAATACAATATATTATATAATAAGTTTAAATGTTTACAATAATTGAAAATAAACGTATAAATAAGAATACCCATTGCAAATAAATAATGAATGAACAATATGCTATAAAATAATTGGTTGAGCTATAATAGTCAATGACTAAATGCTAATAAACAAAAATAAAAAAAATGATTACAGTAAGACACGTCATGTTATTTAAAAAAAATAATATAGAACTATTTAGAGGTACTTATAATAATAACGTTAAAATAGGCTTTAGGTAACAGGCATATACATAGCTTGTAAAATTTAATACCTATACTCAGTGGTGGATTTGATTCGTTCTTAAGGAGGGTGGGAGGGAAATCTATTTGATCCAAAAATTCTACTTTTAACTAATTACCCAATGACCACTTAATGTGACAGCACAAATTTATCTAAAAAGGCCGTGATTACAATTTATAAACTCCAAGGACTTCTATACAGATTTATGAAAGAAAATATAAATTTTTAGGTAGTTAACTATGTCTAGTGCGCCATGGCCCCTAATCCCAACAAAACATCGCCCCACCTCTTTCACAAAAACTATAAAAATAAAATTTTAAACTCTCGTTTCGCAAAAATATCTGGATAATTTACTTGCAATAGTCATTTTATCAAAATAGTAGAAAGTATAGTTTAAATAATTTGTATCTAGATAATGCATGGCGCCGCAGCTCACAGTTCCGCTGCACGTGTTATGACAAAATATAATACGATTTCGTATCATCATCTATCACTTGTCACCTAAATATGCCGCCCTGCATAGGTATAGTTTATCGTATTGTAGCATACCGCCACGTTCCGAAAACGACATAATGTTTAAAGCTTTTGCATGTTAATCGATATGACTGCATTCGGGAATCGGGATCGCTGCGACCACCGGTGCCAAGCCGCACCCTCGGACGACGAGTGTTATGATATTATACCTGTCGCCGCCACCGCCGCCGGTTAGTAATAATAATATCCGACAACGTCCGGTCGCCTGATAATAATAATAATAATAATAACAACAATAACGGTATTAATTGCGGGCGATATAAAATATCTATATCTATATACCTATATATACGTAGTATTATAGACCTACTATAACCTTTCGTGTTTTATTATTTTTTTTTTTTTTTGTACATGATAATTTCCAATAACAACCCTCTTTTTCCGGAATTACCGCTAATTTGCCCTCGAAAACGGCGGTATATATACACTGCACTCGTCGTCACAATATTATTATATTTCTATGTATAAATATATATATATATATATGTATTGGTACCGATCGTAGCTGCAGATATTTATTATTTATACGCTCGCTGCCGTTATTGTTTATAAACCCCTTTTGTATTCTACCATATATATATTATGAAACCTCCAGTAGGCGATGATCAATCAATCGGCCTATAAAAACGTCACTCTTATAATATCTGCCGCGGCGCAGGATATCGCGGGCTCTACTCAAATCGACCCGACCCGTTTGGATTTCTGTGCCTTTATTCGTTCATTATGATCATTTTTTTTCAACGTACACGACACATCCGAAGCCGAACTGCAGACGCACCAGATGGCAGCTGCAGTGCGCTATTAAGTCAGTTCGATGAGGACGGGTGTTTTACTTTTTTAGCTTTTGCACGACTATAAGTATAGCGGGCGACGGCTGGCACGAGCGAGAAATTCAAAAAACATCAAATATATAATATTTCATAATTATTTATCATCGTCCAATGATGATACCTATTGCATCTGGCCCTCTATATAGGTCACTAGCTGATCTCAAACCATGTGACCATATATAATTTATATCGATAACATATACTTTTTTTGAGGATATTTTAAAGATGTACTGTGTGCGTACTACTATTGTATAATCATTGACCACAGAACAGCTTAAATAGCAGAGTCGATCACAACGGATACGTGCGTGAAATTAATTTCAACTCTGACCCGATAGGTCGACAAAACTCTATAGTTTTATCTATACGCGTTTTTCACGTAATCTGAAACAGAAGTCACACAAAACTTTTTTTTTAAAGTAAGTACTACTATTAAATAGGTTATAAATATTGTTCTTTTATTTATTTAATGTAGGTATCATGGAACCTATATTATTCTAAACCTAAAAACTAAAAACATCTAAGCATTATAAATCGAACTGATCATTTTGGAACAACCCTGTTTGATAATATAATATAATAATATATAGGAATATATAGCACACCTCCACGTAATAGGAAGTAACGTAATCCGGTACGTTCTAATGCTTCACTCAAATTCGTACTAATTATACTATGACGGAAATTGCGGATGATATGGTTTAACGTTTATGTTCTATATAAGATAATGATATAGATCAGGAGTAACCAATTAATATTTTTGAAAGGCTAGGAATCCAGAAATTGTTTGCGGAGCAATCAAAACTGCTGACGTCGATAAAACCAATGAACACAAATTCAAACTCTAGAACGTATAATATTACTTTTTTTTCTTGTCTGTTGGTCAATTTAAATCTGTACATGGACCAGCCGTCATTTGGTGACCCTTGATATAGATCTAGAAGGTTCAAGTCAAAATTGCTTATGTGTTTTCTGTAAAAAGAGTATTTGGATCTGGATGCCAATATAAGGGGTGTCTACATAGAATTATAGACTATAATCGTGTCGAATGTTTAACAATGTACAATAAAAGTAATAATATTTTTTTATTTTTTTTTAAACGCCATTCTTAAATATTATATTGTATCTCTAGGTGGGCTTTAAAATCACTGTTTCTTCAATGATTCACCTTTGAAAACAAGCTTGAAATTGATCATCGCTATAACATAACATACAAATAGATCACTATTGATGGATTACAATTTTCCCAATAGACAGATAAACAAATTATATCAGATAAGTATCTATATTTTATGAAACAATATAACATTACTTAATAATAGCCGTTGTAAAAAATAAGCAATTGCACGTTGTTACAGTAATATTCTTGGCACAAGTTACTGATGATTTGCTTCAAGGGTTTATTTGTATATTGAATAGTGTTGTTAAAAAGTTTAATGTTTTGTCAAAGCAGCTGACTAACTAAACTGGTTAATGTCATACTGTCATAATAATATAGCTTAATCGATGGGGTGACATGCATTGAATCGCAACGATCCGTGACGGTTGTTGTTATAATTTAACCATTTATTTCTTATCACGGGTGCGTGCCAGTGTTTATAGAATACGTGATAGAAATTCGCACTAGAAAAATATGAAGAGAGTATTATAATATGAGTATTTTTAATTTATCATTACTCAACAGAAATGTTTCAAAATGATCAATGTATAAAATCGTACGCATTTAGTCTATTGTTGTCAGACACCATACACACTTCCGTTCTGTAGGGTGGCGTTTTTCCAATTTCTAGTGCGGGACGCATGGTGTAGCAACTCAATGTAGGTAATATACATAATACAACGTGAATATGTATGCAGTAACTAATACTCATTATACCACAAAATTATTTCAAAAATTTTTAATCATAATAAAATAACATTTTTTGAAAAAATATCGCGTCTTACTCTATTTCACCAGAATAATTTCTTGGTTTTTTTTTTAATCCGCGGTGAAAAAATTTGGGGGTAGAAGCGGGTAAATTATTAAGTGTGCCCTCTCGAAGATGGTTTTCCGGACGCGTGTAAAGTCAGCGGAAGTCATCCGAAGAAACATGACACCGAATTTTTCAAACTGAGCGTTACGCTAATTATTAATATCTACTGCAGCAGGTCTTACGCATGTCTTTTACACATCCAAGACGTATTATTTAGTAACATACTTGTACGTCATAAACTCATAACGAATTTTAATATATTATTGCAACATCAGAAAACGTCTCACGGACGCGATTCGAGAGCATTATCTTAACGATTTTTGTCATAGGTACCTATAGTTTTTCAAATCATTTTCTTTGCAGCAGTCTTCGTCGTCGCGCTCGTACCGACCGACAGTGGTTGTCGATATAATATTCTGATATATCTGTACAGAGCTAGGTCACGGAACGGTAATTTTTTTTTTCTTGTACCCGCCGCCGCCAGTACACCATGATGTCTATAGCCGCCGCTGTAATAGCAAAGTAATTTTTTTTATCATTATTTTTCTTTTATAATATGTGTATATAGGTATCGTACGTAAACGGTGGTGTACATTGTTCGATATATATATACATACATATTATACATGCATATAGAGTTATACCTACCTATGATATTATACTATATAGTTACAGCCGGCTCACGATAAAGTCAGTATCGGCGGCGGCGGCGGCGGCGTCAGTGGTCGGTCGCCGCGCTATTATAGGCAAATTATCGGTAACTCCGAATAATAATGATAATAACGGACGGAGACCACGACGGAATTGCGTCAGGGGCCCGTCCAATTTTGTATATACACTTTTGCCCATACACCTATTATGTGTGTATCCCGAATATAATAATAATCAATGGTAGACGTACGCACACACACGGTGGATGGCGATGAATAAAAAAAAAAACCAACTCATCTACGGTAGATGGTACCTATATATACCTATATTAAGCCTGTTATTATGTATACATATATTATACACACCGCATCGTTGTTGTATGTGTTTTCTCGTGCATGTGCGTGTATATGTGTGTATGTGTGTGTGTGTGATGTAGGAATATAATATACACTGGCTAACCGAACGTGAAATAATTACTTAATGACATTAGATTGGACGACGGCGGCGGCGGTGGACTGCAGTATAGACGTATAGTAGCAGTATTGTGGGTATACGAAGTACAGCTATAACACAAAACTGAAAACAGACAAAAATTGAAGACCTTGGGGCAATAACCAGACATGTCCTTTTTTATATTTTTATCCAGAAAACAAAAAAAAAACATTATAAATTCAAAAAAAAATTTAGAATTTTTTAAAAAAAGGTAGATTTGTTAGGTTTAAGTTCCCTAAAACTTAAATCTAAAATTTTTTTTTAAATTCTAAATTTTTTTTTTGAATTTATAATGTTTTCTGAATACAAATAAAAAAAAGACATGTCTGGTTATTGCCCCAAGGTCTTCAATTACGCCATCCTTCGTTATTATTATAGGATGCGTTTTTAAATCGCGCGGCGGCCCACCACCGCCAACGCCGTTGACCGCGCATGTTTAATACAGGTATCTGGTATACATATTATATGATACATATATAGGTGCCTAGGTAGGTAGGTTGTATGATGTACCTATAAGTATAGTATATGTAGGTATATAATATTGTATTATGTATAGAAGAGAGTCCACGACGACGACAACGGCGGAGAGGAGACTACTATAGATATGGCCGATAATGCTATATATATACATGCAGAGGTTAAAAAAAAATCTGAGGCGAAAATGTTTTCTTTTTTAATCTGTATATGATTATCTTATTATTATTATTATTATTATTATATGCGTATACGTATAGCTATACGGTTCTTTCAATCGGTCGTCGATACTACGTGATCAGTGCCCGTTTAATGATTACGCAATTACGCTACACACACACACAACTTACCTAGCGTTCGTTTCGTATAATTTAATATTATTTTAATATATAGGACCGGATCGGACGCGTATGGGTTTGGACGATCGTCGGGTAGCGTATTTATGCGTATGATGGTGCAATGTACTCGTATATATATACGCCATACTACTCGATCATCCGAGTGTAATATGTGTGCCGGAATTATCGTGGGAAGACGTACGGAAGAAGAGAAGAAAAAAATCCCACATCGCGCGGGTATAATCGTGATAGCACAGATGTCCGTCCGCTTTTGACTTTCTACGCACATATACACGTCATATTATTATTATTATTATCATCATCATGACTACTATACACTACTTACTTAATACGGTGTGTTTCTTTTTCTCGTCTCTCCAAGAACATCTCGTGTTACGTATGTATATAGTTTTTGTGCGTACTGATCTCCTGCTCCAAACGCCGCCGTCTATAATAAACGACAAAACGTGTCGGTTTTGGGTATGTGTGTGTATGTGTTTGTGTGTGAACGATCCGGGCCGACGAAGAAAATAATTTTTCTTGTCACGGAAACAATGCGTATGTGGTAAAACGATAATAATATAATTGCTAGACGCTTCCCGTTTTTATAATACGCTTAACATTATAACTTATAAGCCACGACTTGTATGTAGGTGCATGCAAATTTATTCAGAAAATTTAGATTTTCGTAATGTACCACACGCATATTTAAAAATAGGATGATTCACCTGCAAAAATTATTTTTACTTTTTGGAATTTCTAAGTTTTACACAATATGTAACATATGGACCATATTTTTAAACCGTTTAAAAGTGCAAATTTGAATTCAAAAGATGAGAACATAGACATTCACATTTTGAAGTGGACATTTTTTCTTAAGAATTGGTTCGATGAGTAGTTTCTGATTTATTAAAATGTATATTATGAAGATAATAGTCTTAAAAAAAGGTGTTACAAAAATATAAAAAGTTGATCGATCAATATGAATAACTAACATTTTTAAATCATAAATTATTGCTATTTGATTTAGATATATCAACGTTTTTTAAGAAGAAATCTGATTAACAGTTTACAGGCAAAAAGGGTGTTATAATTTGTAAAAAATAATTTAGCTTCATCACAATGTCTCAATTATTCCTTAATAGTTTAAAAAGTATTTAATTGAAAATACGGTCATTCTAAAAATTCTAATTTAAATAAATCTGCTATTAAAGGGGAAACGGAAGGGGGAGGGGGTAAACGTGCTTGGTGAATTACCCTGTGCATATATATATATATATGCATGTATGTACATGATTATTGCTCCTCAATTAAGTTGTTCGAACGTGCCGCTGTGCTGGAGACGTCGTCGGCCGAAACTAATTAAACGTATGAATATCATAAGTCGACGCCATTAATTCTACTACTATACACTAATAATATTATATACCACGTTCAATTAGTGTATACGAGTGTATTTAACGCCGCGTTGCCTCCGTAGCAGGTATATACCTATTACCTATATACCTCCGTGTCTGTCCATCTGCCTGCCGCTGGTGCTTCTGCATGCATGGTGATGCGGTGCCGTTACTTATGGAATATTATTATGTTACCGACGTTGCACCTCGTTATTGGATTAATAAGATGCCTTCCGCCTATATACACGCACCTACCATACGAATCTATGCCCTCACTATAATATATTATACTTTTCGCGATGTTCACGTGTTTTAGACATAGCGTAGGGATGAATGGAATAAGTGTGATGTGATGGCAGCGTTGGACCTCGATGGTCCCATATTAGGCTGTATAATATTATGATGAATATAATAGTTATGTATTTATATATATACTATTTGTTTTTTTTTAAGAATAATGTAACATTCGTGAATATTATATAGGTATATTGGTATATATAAGGTACACATAAGTTTGGTGCGAAGGCGTCCGCAGAAATTGGTCTATGAGGTTAGGGAAAGTTTGTTAGTTCATATTTATATGTAAAATTAAATATGTTTTATTGTATCTTGCTTATCATCAGGATTTTTTATGGTGACTTTTTGCGCCTTGATATAGTATATTCAATTTTAAATAAATTTTCCATAAAACCAAGGGATCTCCAGACCCTCCCCCTTGGGAAGCCTACGATTTTGGGTTATAAATATGGAAGGTATATTATTATGTATACCAACCGAACTGCGGTGAATGGACGGTGTGTGTTTAACGCAGTAGTCTTCGCGTACGTTCAGGTGCTGCTGCTTCTGCTGATGTTATTGTCATCGCTTATGGACTACTATTATTATTTTACCGACTTTGCTGCTCGTTATTAGATTAATCATTTATATCGGTCTTAATGCATTCAGTCCACAAATCTATATGCATATATATACATGGAATGAGATATATTTATACTCATATTATAGTGAGCGTATTACGCGATGTTCACGTGCAGTAAAAACACACACACGTGCTCGTGTTTATACAATAATCATAATATATGCAGTAAGTATAGCTATACATATACGCCTCTGGTATATACATATTACCTATATAGTGTATATTATACGACGTTTCGCAAGCAGGTGCAGCGTGCGTCTTACCGAATTTCCTATACGTATCTTTACCTCGAGGCTTGGATAATGACGTATATATATATATATATATGTATATACATTATATAATAGTTATATGTATTACGATTTGTTTTGTTCTAAGAATAATAATTTTCGAGATTATTATAGGTATAGTTAAGTACGATTTGAGGGTATACATATTATGTAGGTTAGGTACCGACCGCGCGGTGAATGAAAGACGATTTTTTTTCATTTTTTTTTTTTTTTGACCTGAGGCTCTGACCGGTCGTCGTTGTCGACGTCGTCATCGATCGATCGGTGTAATAATATTATAATATTATGCTATGTATAATGTGCGTATATTATATGTATAGCGGTAGCCAAATGCTTGGCGGGCATTAACGGAAAGTGTCGTATATACGCGCACATAGATCATCGAATGATGATTTTAGCTACTATTATTATTTCCCATAAAACTGACTGCGTTTAATAAAATAAAAACTTACTCCAGCACTTATAATAATAGGTATTGGATAAATTATATTATATATATTATATCGTGTAATGTCCGGTAATAAATAACAATATACTCTTTGAGATCAACTAACATATTATATGTATAACAGTGTAGGTATATGTGTGTTCTAGAATATTCAAACCGGGAGCCATGATGCAAACGTTTCCGATGTAAACGTCAATAAATTACCATTTTTTGGTTATTTTTCTTGCTTAGCTCTTTTGGTATTTCCATAAATTCCTATCCCGCGTGTCATAGTGGACGCCGCTTATAAGACTCACTTTAATACCAGTACAACGTGAGCCTAATAACAGAATTAATTTTACAGGTTAAGTGATGAAAAAAAATCCAAAATTTTTAATTATTTATAAATCTATGAATTTTATTTTAATCTTCTTCAATACATATTAAATATAACTCATTAGTAAATAAATGAAAACAATATGCTTAGTTACAACGACTATACCATCGACTTTAAAGATTATAACATCTTTGCCAGGTAATCGAGAGTGTATTTTATACCTCACACTATACAATAATGATAATTATGATAAATTTGAAATGTGATAAAATATATTGTAGTAATGACACACAAAAATACGTATGATTTTCAAAACCAATTTTTTTCTAAACTTCTATCAAAAATGTTTATTTTCTACCACTTTTTTTTTTACAAAATTGGAGTTTTATAACTGAATTTCTATAAAGTATTTGGATACGTCCAGGCCGTTTTTTTGAGTATATTGATCCACTGAATCTTATATATCTACGAGTCTTATAAGCTGCGTCCACTGTATACATATTAAGTTTGAAAATACCGTAGATTTTGATTTGAACTTATAATAATGCAGGTACCTACCTCTTATGTTATAGTACGTAATTACAATAATATTTACGTGAAGTTAAAAATAAAGTGAAGCCTCAAGTTATTTTGACAACCAAGCGTAACTTCCCTACACAAAGCTTATGTTGCCAATGCTGAAGTTTAATAAAATAAAGGTATACTTTATTATTGAAAAAAAACATTCTAAATGGTATGAAACCATTTTAAAAGTACCAAAAAATATAAATTATCTTCATATATATATTGAGGTACTGTTTACGGTTTGATTTGAATCAATGTTTTATTTTTATATATGACTAGTTATGTAAGCCAAAATCTAAGACCATAAATCTCATAAGACTTTCAGAGTAAAAAACATATTTCCGATGATGTCGAATTTGTAAATCGTCAGTTTTATACGAAATTTATAATAAGGCGTATGTTTGTGGATCGATATAAAAAACAAGTCGTAAAAATTTAAGGGTTTTATTTGAATGCAATCAGTAAGTCACTCTGCAGTACGTTTCATACTAGAGAAAACGACGATAATTTATTATAATCTATTGTTCCAGGTTATAGAATCTAAATAATGATTATCATAATATTGTACATAATATAAGCTATATTTATGTTTCGTATATGAACTAGATAAACCCAATTTTCATAAATAAGAAATCATTAGAAAATATATAATGAATATCGACAATGATCGTCATAATAATTTAAGTATTTGTAGCGTCGTGAAAAATTTTTTTTTGTAAAATATAACATAATTATCATGTGTTATCAAGCTAACCGTGCAACAGGTATCTATTATAGGTATATACATATATACAAAAATATAGTATATGTATGTATACTATATAATGTATATAGGTATATAGTTACTACGATTATATTTTAATTTATTTTAAACGAATCTTGAGCCGTAGTACGATAGTATCATTAGCTATATCAGCTAAATAGTCCACGTGTAAATAAAATTAAACAGAGTCAAAATTCAATTTAAAAAAACATTGATTTACGGTCGATCGTTATCTGATGCGCGAGGATGCAGCTAGCCCCAAAACGATGACGTCGTTTCGGGATTCATGTAGCAGTATAATAGTATAGCAGTTGTAATAGTAGTTTTGGTAGTAGTAGTAGTAGTTGTTGTTGTTGTTGTTGTCGTAGTTGTTGGTGTTGTAGTTGTATAGTGTAGTATCACGCCGCCCTGGGGACCTATGGCCGAGAAAATACGTCAAGTGGCAAGCCGTCGCGTGTTACACATCAGACATCGGCGGCAGTGGCGGCGGTGGGACTACTCAGGTCAACCCTCCAGAGGGTATTTTGTATGCCGCTCGCGATCGCTACGTATAGTGTCCCGAACACTGCACCAGTGGTTAATTTCGCGGGCTGTCCCCCGGACTTGGCAGGCTTTTAAAACCGGACGTAAATTATTACCACGCGAACAAGGGACGCGTGTGCGGTGATGGTATATATACGCATATAACATTATCTGCAGTGCAGCGATGATATACAGGGCGATAAGACCGGCGGACCGAACTTCAAACTTGAACGAAACCGTTACGATGCGACGCTGTGGACCGATATAACGGCTAACGGCCTATATGTATATATACATCATCCATAATAGTATTTCATATTATATGAAATACGCCACTTGCGAAGGGATGTATATCTAAAGGGTTCGGTAAACTCGCTCTGAAATTACATAATAATGTATAAATATGACGTGGCCGAAGTTATGGACTTTTTCAGAATCAAACTACGTGGCCGGATAATTGAATGTTAGTCGATGAACTCAATATTATATTTTATATTTTTATGATATCGATACTTTGAATCAACAATTAATGGTTAATCACAAATTCTAAAAATGATCTTACGATATTGCTAAAACTAAATCAGAAGCGTTACGACACAAAGCTGCGCAAAACCGATCACGAATGATGCTATTAAACATAATAATAGTTGATATTATATACAAAACATGCGGAGAGTAACTATAATATATATTTGAAGGATTTTGTAATGTTACACTGAAATTACACAGAAATAGTATAATGTGTGTGCGATGTTATGGCCTCCACGCTTTGTCCAAATCACACGACTGTGAAACGAATTACTGTAAGTTGTAAAGCTTTGTATAGTATTTTGTAATATCGATATGTATCAAAAAAAAAATATATATATATATTAACTTAGAATTACGTAGTTGCGTACGACTTACGTACAATAGTTGATTGTCCCAGTGAACAAAGTATGTCATATTATATTGATGGTGTTTGATGTATCACGTCGTTCTTGCTCTACCTATAATATAACAATAAATTATATTGTGTTTCGATTAGATTTTTTCAGTATTATGCGCCATGTCAACCATTGCAATAGTTGTGCACTTTTCCCGTCAATTATCGTACTGCAGGTATAGAATTTTGTAAAACTATAGAGGGTATGGAACTTTAAATATGAATATAAGACGTATATCGTTTTTATCGTTTTACTATAGGATTGTTTGTGAAAAATATTATAATAAAAATTCTGTGTACCTACTTGGCCGGATGTTGAACCACTTTCGGTTGTCTAATTCAAAACGTATTATATAGCTTTGTACGCAGCCATGTTTCTTTCCGGCCAAGTAAACCAAATCGTAATTATTATAATGTTTTGTAGGTAGAAAACAATTTGTGCTCTGCTGCAGTGGGAAACGCCATCTATATATACGCTCGTGGTGGATTTTAAGTGATTTTCTATATATAATAGGCGTTAGGAGTTGTAACGAAATGTTTTGTCGGGATATCACTTATATGTTATATAATGTTGTTTTATATGTATAAACACATATAGTGACCCGCAGAAGGGTGTGTAGTATAATACATTATAATTTAATTCTAATTATTTTTTTTCCTCTTTAAAACTTGCTATTACATAATTATCTAAAACATCATTATCCTTCCACCAGTAGGTGGTGGCGTGGCAGCAGATATCCCCAAAACGTATGTTATTCTACACCGTTCTCGCAGTGGCAGTTCTTGCAGGCGGCATTTTATTTTTTCAAACAGTTTTCCCGTTAAAAATGTCGTAACGTTTTTGTTTTCCAATCGAGACGCTCTACGTAGTGTCTTATCGATATCTGCTCGAAAACTTCGAAAGATACGCGATTACAAACTTCGTATTTTCAATTATGAGACGTGGGCAATAAAATCTCTTACTGTCCGTCTACAGACTGTGAAGGGTACCTACACAGTCTACACAACAACGTGTACCGTTACCAAAACATAATAGGCGCGCATAAATGAAAGTTGGTATATATATTGCTCCAGAGGTTCGGCTGCACAAATCGCGCATGGTTTCCAATGATATTTATGCGATTTTACTTGCTGTGGGTAAGTATAACAACGCGTGCAATAGTCACATAATAATATTATTATACGGTCGGTGTATAGGCTGCAGGTATGGTATAAATGATTATTATTGCATTTACCGGCTCCCGCGAATGATGTAGGTATTATGACGATATATGTATCTTTCCAGAATAGGTGGAGTGTAATAATAAGCATATTTTACTCGGGCTCCTGGCTAGAGCGTGCTAATATTTTCTAATCATTTTTTTTTTTTTTTTGTAAGGAGAACCCGCGGCAACATAGGCCATTGGGTGTGGAGTGGTACGGTAGGGGTTATCTTTGTATGTTTGTTTGTAGGTTTTTAAGTGGGTAGGGTTGTAACACGTGTTTGTGTATGTGTGGCAAGGATATGTTGCTAAAAATCCCGGGTGGTCACCCATCCGGGAGCTAGCAACTGCGGCCGGTACGTACGCTCAGTGCGTTTCCGCAGATTGAGCGTACGACCGCGCCTCACCAAGCCACTTTTCTAATCATATTATTTCTATATTTCAGTTATTTCTAAAAAAAAAAAAAAAAAAAAGTCGTGATTTGATTAAAACGTCTGTGATAGCGCGGGTTTATTTTTACTTTTCAAGTATAGTCTCGCCAGAAGAACTCACCCGCGAGGGTAACATTAATACATGTTGCTGAACGTAATGCACATATATATAAGTCCCGTGTTTTCATTACACGCGTGTCAATACATAGATTATTGCTATAAGTTTACATAATATAGTTTCGGATAACTTCGCGTGACGGCACCTTGGTGGGTGAACACAAATTTAGTATGTTGTACATTTATACGCGCGTGCATCAACAGCACAACAGTTTGGTTCGAAGTTTTCACAAAATCAGCACCGATCTGCAAAGAGAATTCTGTGGGGGAGGGGTGGCGTTCACAATTATAATAATAATGAAACTCGTACGTTAAAATATACTTGTATAAGTTATTTATTTTTGTATTTTCGTCAACGAAAATAATATTATAATAAAATTAGGACTTGAAAGTATAATATGGTCTAACATAGTATCAAGCGTATTATGTGTACAAAAAAATCTAAAATGTATAAATTATTAGTGGGTTTTTTTATTGTTAGTATATTATATTACCACATAAAACATCGATTTATCAAATACTTTTAAAATTGAAGAGATCTGCACATTATTAATGTGTGATATCATATATGTGAGAAAACTGGTTGTCGGTTTGCAATGTATTATATGTATTAAATATAAAAAAATGAAAGGTTTTTTTTTAGATTCACAATTGTAAAGCTACTTAAATAGTGAAATACATATTATTTACCAATTAAATAAAAACATTAATTCTTAAGAATAAGTTATAGCATGCATATAAAAATTATCTTTTTGAAATTAAACTGAAGAAATGTATGCATTTTTGTTTATAAAACTGACAAAATGTGCAAAATATAGATTTTAAATTTTCGATTTTAAGCCTGTTATAATATATATTTTATCTAGCTTGGTCTTCTATATTTACTGAAAGCATAGCATAGAAAAATATGAAATTTCTACTATTTTCGAGCCTTATATAGTATAATACTCTGATAATATATTTATACAATGCAGACGACGACAACGGTGATGACGGTGACTGTGATGACTCGTCCCACCGAGATTGACGCCGAAATTGTATTATATTATATACTCGCGGGTATAATATTATGTATATACTGCTACTACAATATCGTATATATATATATTTAAACATCCGTCTGAGTCGTAATATTTTTTGGAATTGGATTTTTTTATTGGATTACCGCGTCGCTGCCGCCACCACCGAGTTATTGTTATTATATTTTCTCGTCGTCGCCGGTAACGTTTTTCGTCTCTCGCATTGTGCAGTTCATACATTATGCCCCAGAGTAGGGACAGGAGGTTTTTGGCGCAGTTTGCGTTTGTATACATCGCATTTCAGAAATCGAGTTTCCACTGCTCCTCCGGCCGCACAGTTTGCCCAGCGGGCGATTTTGTATTACTTTTTGAAAAGTGTATAATCGACTTAAAATAACTTTCTGCGTCAGGCCTCGTTCGAGCGTATATACATCATTAATTGAATAATATTATTGTCATCGTCGTCGTTATTATTACTATTAGCATTTTTTTTCGGTCTCTTCCCATCGCGCGTCTCATCCTCTACGAACTTACATCCGCAGTAGCATTTTACCGACTGAAGATCGAGTAAATTCTATCGAGGCGTAGGTAGTAATTGGCACTACCAAAAACAGTGCACGTGGCATGAATAGGTATACTTCCATTTTCTCTGCCACACCGAAAATTAAAAATATATCACAACGACGACGTGTACGTTATAAATATTACGCCAGCGGACCTATACGTCGTCGTACCTGCTTGTCTACCTACCAACCTAACTAATTGTCGTCATTATTATTTAAATTTCTAATTACACGGTAATGTTTCACGGTAATGGTATTCAGTAGCTACCGTTATACGCATCGTATTTGAAAAGCTAACTCCTGTACCTCAACAAACCCTGTTGGTACCTAATCGTATATATTATACATATATAATACATACCCACACTGATGATATTATACAGGGTGGTTCAACGTATACATGTCTATACCAACATTTTTTTTCCTATTGTAATAAATTTATTCAAGTCCAGATTTTTTGAATATATTATCTACATATATCGAAATCAAAATTCAAACGACTAACCTTTGAGTTACCTACATATTATTTGATTATGTGTATAGATAATAATATTATATCATTATACATATTATATGTCCGTGACCAATACCCATATAGGTAAAAAGTATAATATGATATATTTTGGAAGATTTGCAGATGCGGGCTATGGCGATATAATTAAGTGATTAGAATATTAAAACCTATATCGAAATTTTGTAACTTTTAAAAGTTGAAGACTTAGTTTAATAATTAATACACCTACTTATTAGTTATTTGCTTTATAATTTTATCCAAACAATTTTCAATTACTTTTGTCCTTATAGTACCTACCTATAAGTTTATTCATAACTCTGTAAATGTCTAAAAAGTATAATATACAAGTTCGAATTTAGTTCCAACTGAAACACCGACATTTAAAAAAAAAATCTACTCAAGTATAATATGTTGCCTATAATTAGGGAGATGGATTTTCATTTAAAAAATAATATGATGGAAAGGTAATAATTGAAAATAGGAACCTTCTTATTGGCGCCGAGCTTAAAATGAGAATATGAACGAAGTGAGCGCATCTCCGGCGCGAAATCACTCTGTATAATAAGACGACGAGGTACACCTGATAAATAGCATGCATATATACATATAGTTATAAATATAATATGTATAGTTCTTAACAGTTGCTTGTATAGTTGACTTGTGTACACGATCGTCGAAGTATACATTATGTATATGTAGGTAATAAGAATAAGCAGATATATGTATATAAGCGGATAATTTTGCGTGATTTAAGATCGACGTTGATTGGAAATTCGAATATAATATATTATATATTACACTCATGTCATGTACGGGTTCATTTTAACGCCACCACTCGTATTTGCATGACGTATGTAATACATCATCATCGTCCTATTAAATATATACCTATTATAATAATATTGTAAACGGAAATCTTCATGATTACCGTGGTTCGGAAGAATAAATTACCGTGTGCCTATATATTTCGTTTAAAATCTCCAAAAGCGAAAAAAAAATAAAAATAAAAATCGTACGCGTATACAAAAAACTGTTAACGGTGCGTTTAATCCTTTATAATCCATTGTGTTTATATATTAGGTACCCGCGAACACTATAATGCGAATGCAAATGAAGTGTTTACATTGTTTTCTTTTTTTTTTACAACAAACAATGCTCTCATTAAACACGGATTTATTTTCATCATATTTTTGTAGTCCTGTAAATTGTTTTTTAAACCAACAACTTTTACAAACTTTTTTACAGCAGTGCTAAATAGCTATAATTCTATATTATATATATATATACTATTATCTATATTACATAATTTATTTATCAATAACCATATTATTGTACGCAAATCATTTTATTTATTATAGTTTTCATTCAGCTTTATATAGAACCAAATAATATATTCTGATATTTGGGATGGTTCATCGATTTCTATTTTTTCCTATCTGTGTATTTTTACGTACAGTGAGTATGAGAAATGTCAATTTTAAGGATATTCACAAATAGAAATCGGATAAAAAATTTAACGAAATTCCATTAAAAAAGATGAAAGAGTAGAATATTGTATTTATACAACGCGCATAATATAACGTTTAGTATAGCTACCTATAGTACCTATAGTAGGTACATAAGAAAACTAATTATTGGCAATATTTTATAAAGTCGTTTTAAAAGCTTTTTTTTATAACAAACTATTTATTTATGTAACTATGTAAGTTGATTTAGCCCCAGGTCGTTGGGACAAATCGTTTTTCTTTACCGAGCTGCGATCTACAGCACTACAGCAGCATTGCTCGCACACTAACATATTTATAAAATGCAAAATCTCGATAAATATATGAAATCCATTCGCGTAAATAGCGTAATATACATAATATAATATAAATTATAAACGCATTGAACGTTTGGTTTATTATTATTATTATTATTTTAGACGCTATGTGATATCGTGGTCGAGATACAATATATAACAGAATAACACACTTGATATTACCATACTATAATTATAAATATGACGTACCTATACTATGAATGTACCTACTGCTCGTCGGTAAGTCGATGCGTATGTTGATCGATAGCTAGGTTGACCGAGGGAAAGATAGATGCGTACGAAATCAATAATGAGCCCTCCGTGATCGTACTATATAGTATAATATACGCACACACACACATATATATATATATATATATATATATATATATATATATGGATTAAGTATGATACATTACACATACTATACATGTGGTATAATTATATTCTATACGTACAATCTTTGGGAGAGGATTCGTGTAGATGCATATAATTTATAATGCTATATATAGGTGAATATACATTTATACCTGCTATAATATAATATAGGACTGTCTGCACCGGTCGTGTCGTGTACGCACGCGGTCTGTAAGAGACAAATGGCGTGTTAAACGTCCTCCGGGTTCCCTCTGTGTATTTATATATATAATAATATCACGTCATGATCTCTGACCGTCCGTGATGTGTGCCGTGCAGCAGTGGCTTCGGCGGCGGTTTCAGTAGTGGCGGCTAAACTCGTACAGTGACAGAAGTCGTCCGGCTCGCGATAATAGTATAGTAGGTATAGGCACCTACACATAATATTATATAATAATAACGAATCGTGGCGTACACTATAATACGGCGTACCTATGTATTATATTGTGTCATTCGTTTGTACATAATACATATAATAATATACCACCACCTATAACTGCTACGAGTGCCTACATAGGTAGATATAATATTATTGTGTATATAATGTAGTCTGTCTTTACGACGAGGAGGTGCACCGTGATGGCACGCACACACCCGGACGGATATATAATAATAATAATTATTATTATTATTATACACCGGCACATGACCTCGTGATATTATTATGTTATTGTATAATATGTGTGTACGGCGAACGGTGGTGAGAGACGAACGGAGGTGGGGGGGGGGGGTACAGAGACTCCCACTTTATTTGCCCCCTCGCCGAAAATACATATCATATTATATCCTTCGAAGATTTCTGATTTTTGTGAATGAACGCCACCGCCACCGCCGCCGGACTACTTTTTTTTTACTATAATATATATATATATATATGCTCTTCGTAGCGTGTATCTTGCCTCGTATATAATTATTTCGAGAACCCGAAGAGTCTGTGATTTCCGCCACACCGTCTAAGTATATATATACTTACCTATAGGTACCTCAACGAGATATATACAACATTATTATAAACTACAAGCGTATAGATGCGCGCGCGTGTGTATATATTAATATTATTATACATATATAGATATACGTATATAATACGCGTCTTCGCATCTCCGGTCCATCCGGTCTGTTTCTCGCGAGACCCGTTCGCCGAGCGCATCGATGTGGCGGCGCACGTGATTCGAATTCGTGATTCTCGAAAATTATACACGACCCGACGGAAATCTGGATTTTTTCTGCGCCACTCACCTCATCGTCTCACCACGGTACCTATATACGCGTATAGGAGGTACGACGCGGGTAGGCAAGTGTGCGGATTGGGGACCACGACTTCGGCGCGGCGGCGGCGGCTGCTGCTGCTGCTGCTGCAGTTGTTGCGCGTATATAATGACGTGGGAAGGAAATGGAAAAATACTATCCGTGTGAAATCGCCATGGTTTAAACTGAGCCGTATACATTTATGTATACTTATATGCATATAATATATATGTATAATAATGTACTCGGCGTCTATCCGCACGTTCATGATGATGAGTATGACCAATGGAAACGCTGCCAACGTATATGCCTGCCTATATAACTATATAATGTTATAATAATACGTTATTTACGTGTATCATCATTATGAATGGTCAAATGACGCGCTTCGAATTACATTCATATAATATCAGCTAATACGCGACCGTTGTGATGATGTGAATTTATATATTGTGATACGCAACTGCTGCAGCAGAAAATCACTCGCTCACGCCGACCCGAGGCGGGATCATAATTTCTGTAAAATATCATAAAATATAATAATATTCATAATCATAGGTACCTACCTGCAGCTACCACGCGCATATATTGTAATAATATTATATTGGTACCCGGCCACATCTAAATAATTTAATTTTTCGTCCATTACCGATGGTATATTACAGAATCCCATAACGAAGCGATAGAAATGAACGTATACAAATTGGTTTTACGCTGATGGGGTTTTCTTTTTTCCAACCGTTTCTGCAGCTACAGCTATTGTTTGCCTATTGAGGAATACTTCCAGTATCATATATTATACTATACGGAGTATAGCATTACCATTGCCTGAGGGGTAGGACGTCGTCAAAGCCGGAATTCTCTCCTTCACCACCATCTACAGACGTATTTTCGCGAATTATGGCAATGTATAGAAAAAGAAATCGTTCGCTTTTATGAATAAAAAATCTTCTGTAAGAATTAAAGTTTTAGATTTGACTTGAAAACAAATACACAATAATAATATATCATTATAAGTAGGTATCTCATTCAGGTATAAATTGATTGTAATAAATTAATAAGAATAAAAACTTGTCAAAATTTTTATTCATTTCAGTAAAATATACAAAAGTATTCATTAATATTATACAATATCTCCAGAAGTAGGTATGCGATAATATTATGTATAATTAAGTTATTACTTATTACTGCAGAGTGATTGCAAACAATTTAAATTAATTTTTTAAGATTTTTTGTTACCTGTGGTTTCAGAAATCTTGGCTACCCTTGAGCCAAAATATAGTTTCCTCAACCGTGATGAAAAACCAAACAGACAATATTACAATAATTATGATATGCGTAGTGATGATGTCAAAGAGGTTAAACAATTATTGCAGTTCGGGTGTTTGTCGAGTTCCATAATTTATTATTTACATCATTATCCTGCACGGACACTTGGTCTCAACTGCTGCAGTACCCCGGTTAGGATTTTTTTAAATTTTATTATTATTTACTTTTTTTTCACCTTCAAAAATTAGCTCTGCCGCCGTCGCCGCGCGTCATTTGTTTTTTCTTCTGAAAACGTAAATTTTATTGTTTGCCGAGACCACTCTGCAGTTTCAATAACAATAAAACTTGTAAGTCACAACATAACTAAAAATAATAATA
Organism: Diuraphis noxia; assembly: GCF_037042655.1. NCBI lineage: Eukaryota > Metazoa > Arthropoda > Insecta > Hemiptera > Aphididae > Diuraphis > Diuraphis noxia. The sequence continues at coordinate 16,282,106 of NW_028301714.1, read as the reverse complement.
ATATGGTCGTAAAGCTAACACGTACCCCTCCGTATTATACGCTTATTATATAATTATATTATATTACGTACCTATACATTCTAACAGAATCGTAAAATATATGCTCTTCATAATAATAAGACGTCTATATAATATAATATACAATAACTGCGCGGTATATTGGTCGGACTCTTTGCTTGGTTGATATATATTATAATATCTGTTACATTATTTCACATCCAATCCGAATGGAGAAACGCATATATTATATTATTAGTGATACGGATTCATAACACGACCGAGCGTTGAACCTTTCTTGTTCTACCGAAATAATAAGCTTTTGCGTCTATAATGACACCATTATTCGATCGGTAGTCGTGATGATAGACTATTGCGAACCATCGATTGCGTATCAAACACTGTGGGGAAATGCGGGAGATTATAATATTATATTTTAATACCTATCTACTATGTAATAATATGTATACGATGGATCGTGCCACGAATGGAGTTCTTTTATAATATTCTGGACGAGTTTATACTCAATGGTAAGTGAAAACTTAAATATAATGGTGTAATTATTATTTTATTGTATAACTATAGTCTATAACACGGAAAGAAGATTTTTTAGTTGCTACCTACCTCAATGTTGTTATTTATTAGCTATTATATCTAATATGATTTATTTAATTTTTATTCCATACAAGACACGCCAGACTGATTATATTAATATTGTATATAGTAATTATTTCTGCAAATATATGCGTTATTTTGATTTTAGATAGTAGCTAGCTAATAGTTGGTATTAAGGTTTATTCACTTATCAAAAATCACGCTCCCCTCTTCCGTTTATCATTGTATTGTAAATTTGAATATTTGGATTTTTTTAATATACTTACTGCTATAATACCTATACCTACATAATGGCAATTTATATTTTTCAAATACTTAGGTTTTTAGCATTTAAGAAGTGTCCTGCGGTTGAACAAATTTAATTTTTTCAAAGTTAATCCACCTTTTCTACTTAATTTGTATAGGTACATACATATTTACAAATAATAGCTGTATTCCGTTTAAAAAATCAGTATCAGTCAATTTTCGTAACGATCGCGAACTTATCCGTGTATGATAAAGGGTTAACGTCATTCGTCGTCATCAAAATATAATTTATGCACGTATAGGTACATGATATAACGTGTAGAACAGCTGTAGTAGTTATAGATGTCAGGCAACGTTTGTGTCATAACTTCGCGAATGAGGTGTGCACGCGCTTGTTTCTCTCATATACATATTATATGCATATGTATGCAATGCAGCGTGCGTCGCGTGACTGCAGCTATATTATACGCAGAGCCGAGTAGGCGAAAAAAAAATAGAACTATGAGTGAAATAACACGAAAGAAAAAGGTACGTGTCGTCGTTTATGATAATGATTGAAGTATTATGTAGTATTATTATTATTATCAATGCTTCCGACCGTCGTCGTTATTCGATATATGCACACGCTAATCATTGACGGATGCGATGCGGAACAGCCGCGGCGGTGCAAACGGTGCAATAGGATAATATATTATCATCGTTATATTATTATTATATTATAATGGGCAGGTATGCAAAAAGTGAACAAAAATTCTCGAAAACTGCAGAGTGTAGGTAGAGCTGGTCTCGTATCGCCGTAGTTAATAAACAGGTATTGTTATCGAAAACGTCTAGACCGCGGCCAACACGTGTTATTCGTATACATACATAATATCAAAATAATATGTAGATACTATATGACTATATGTATCATACAGGTAAGTTACGAGTATAATTTCTTTGTATAGTGTTAAAATACTTTTTATGTATTGAATCAAAATTAATTTTAAATACTAATTTTCAATTACTGCGATTTTGTTTGTTTTATATATGTACATTTAGGTATAACGTTTTCGTTTCAATCGGATTAAAATAAAATAATAAAAATACATATTCATAAGTAAATCAAACTATGTATTCTATATAAAATATTAGCAATTTGCTAAAAGCGTTATATTGCTTCGCATAAAGGCTATAATAATGATTCAGGTACAGAGTATATCCTACATTCCTACAAATATAACTATAGAAAAATGCAAAGAAACAAAATATAAAAAGGACTAAAGAAGCACATTATTAAGTAAAATATGAATAAATAATAAACTATACATCAAATTATTTTCAAATAGGTACATATTTTGTATTTGAATTAAATATATATATATTTTTTTAAAACATTTTAAATAGGTAATAATTACCTAATATATTATAAGGTTTAAACGCCTGCTTTTTTTGGGCAAATATATTAAGAACCTCTTCAGATTTAATATTATTAGCTAAGTCCCTTTCAATATGAAGTAACAATAGATTTAAAAATCTATCTATGATTCGTCAAAGTTAAAAGCCGTCACGGTTTACCATAAATATACCAAAACAATATCCGTAAACGGGTGTAACTGACCATCAATTTCAACATCATGGTATGTGCCGTATACGCATATACACGGTACTCGGTATTCGTAATTCGTACTTAGCGCGTCGCATACCCGTAAACCGCGTAATAATATGATTATATATACCTAGGTAATACATATATTATATTATATACATACACACGGTCGTCTGGAGGTTTACGAGACGACCTTGAACGATGCCGCGACCGCAGTCCGAGCGAGAGCGGTTCCCGCAGTCCGCCTCCGGGGGTTGTGCGCCGCCGACGACGACGGTGGGGCCATGAATAATAATAATAATGTATTATTATTATGTACAAAACATAAAATAATAATAATAATAATTAATGCGTGCAAACTCAATATGGTCGTCGTCGTCGTCGTCTGCATAATGCGGTTCGACGTAAAATACGTATATGAATGTGTGTGCGTGTGCGTGTGTGTATGTGTGCGTGTGAACGTGTGTGAGTCTGAGTTGGACGCTATTTGCTGGCGTCGTCACCGCCACCAGGCACACAACGACCAAGCGAAACGTGCGACGCGGACCGGTAAGCGCGCGCGGAAGCCCCGGCGTAGAAGTGCACAGGCTGCCATTTGCATTTTGTGGCGACTGGCAACGCCACACGGTCACCAAACATGGATTGGAATACCTTTTGCGCCCCGAACCGATGACGACTGCCGGACTGCACCGAGACGAAGTAAAACATCAATATTATGTTTTGCATGCATGCAAAACATAATATTGCCTTTACCTCCAAGTGTAATAGTTTGACCTACCACCATATTATAATATTGTGTTATATATACAGATATATTATTATCAGTATGCCTGGACGCTTATACATACAAAATAATATGATAGCTCGAATGTGTAGGTATATATATTTGTAGTATAATATTTTCTTTCTAAGCAGGGTCGGCTTGAGCACCTGTTTTGTCTCATTCGTCACAGATTTTTTTAAATATTATTTTAATTACAAAACTCAACTCGTAACTGGCCACGTAAGTGGCATATTCACTTTACGCATGCCATTAGAAAATTGTAACTTATAAGGAGTGAGTAGGTATATTTTTAAAATTGGATTATTAAAACCGATTATATAAGTATAATTTAGGTATAAGTTGCGACTGTGATTTCCGTGGAGATGAGTTAGATAGGCACCCGCCATCGAAAATTACATTTAGCACTCGAAAGACGCTTTTTTATAATGTCTATCACGATAAAATAAATGCAGTGGAAATCGGTCGAGAGAATAATTTCTTTATAATTTCCTTCTTGAATCTTAAATTTTACACCGAAAAGAATGTACAATTATTATATGGCTACCATGTATGAGTGCGTATTTTTGTATTGACCAATTATGCAATATATTGCACATTTTTTCTCAGAAACGGTTCATAAAACAACATACATATTACATATATATAACAACAATAATAGTTCCTACAGTAAGTATACATTTTGTGTGACCACATAATATCTAATGATGTTTCCGACTAATAATAATTGTGTGTGTCTTTTTAATAATATTTAACAACATTTTACAAGAAAAATATGTGAGATTTTATAAGATCACGATACAGGGCAATTTAATGCTCTGGCAAGTTTGGAGGGATACATTTTGCGTGTATATTTTTATAATTCTATAATATTATGTATACTATTCCATGAGATTTCCAATGGAATTTATTAGAAACAAATATGGACATTAATAATTCATATCTTGGCTAAAAAAACGAAAAGTAATTAAAAATAATTACAATAATAATAGTCATACCTGCACTTTTTGAAATTTTTAGTATATTGAACATTAGCAATGTAATAAATGAATAATAAACATATTATTTGTGTATAACTTATATAGGTATAAACATGGTACGCAGATAATATTTTATTTTTATTTTTACATCTACAGCCCCGCTTAATTCGATAAATTGTTTGTTTTTTAATTTATTTGTGTACCTACCTATATTGTATAAATAAGCTACTTATGTAGACTATTTTAAATAAAATACACTTGTTTTACAAAATAAATATTCTCGTTTTAAATATTTTTAAATCGTTTGAATATAGCTAGTATAAGTACTGCAGGCTATATTATAGCAGGTACTAAATATTTGTTAAATTTAATATATTGTATATTATTAAATATTCATGAATATAAATCATCAGATTAGTAATCATTACATTTCGCAATAGAACGTTAAAGTATTATAATAAACACATATTAGACAACACATTGTATAGTGTTATTCACTGTTACTATTAGTTACTGTTTCGAACCAATTTTGAAGAAAAAAATTATTCATAAGATGGCCGGATCTTAAAAAGTATGAGAATTTTAATTTTAATTTTAATAATTTTAATACATATTTAAAGTCATGTGCATTTTATATTAAAGATTGTCCTACTATGGGTAATAGGTACATATATGCAGTGACCCCACAAGGGGGGGAGGGGTCAGATGGCCCCATTGTACTGAAGCCCGGACTTTCGAGGGGCCCGGCGTTCATGCAAATAATTACTTTAATATATGTAATATGTATATATATTAGAAAAATGTTTGGGACCAGGATTTAGTTCTGTACTAGGGCCAAAAATATGATATGTGGGGGCCTGCATGTTTGATATAGGTACTTACTGCAGTTTTAAACAGGAAAATATTAAGTCTGTATGGTATTGTTATGTAAGCTTTATAGCGAATAATATTTTAGAAATCACTTCTCATTGGTTGCTACACTAAACACTAGCATTATAATATAGAATTAAAAATTTACATAATTCTGAGACATACAGTTTATTTTTATTTTTTAATGTAAATGAAAAGTTACACATGTATAATACATAATAACTATAATGTCTATTTTTATAGTTGGAATCAGGAGAAGTCTAAAGCATTTATTTTGTTATTAAGTCAGCTCTCGAACACATAAATACATAAATATACATATATATATATATATACATTTAATTATATTATAGGTAGTAGGTACCTACGTTTAGCAAACTAATGGTTTGTGTAGAGCTTATTTTTTCGAGGCTTTGTAAATAATTGATCATTTATTATTATTATATTGTTGACCGGCAATTTGTACAGTGTGATATAGACATTCAAACGGGTTTGAATGGAATCCTCTGTAGAACATCGTATTCGAATTATGTATACCTTTGTCATGGTAATGAAAGATGTAAAATTGGAAATCGCCTCGTTCATTCGTGTCGACGAGGGCTCTTGAACATTTCGTTTTGCACGCGCAATTATACTATATACCCATGATAAGCTCCGTACAGTAAGATAAAATTAATTTTAAAAAGCTATAGAGCAATTTATCAAAGCGGATCGCGTTCCTTTTTTAAGCTTTTTACGAGTATAGACACTTGAACGGTTTTGAATTCACTCAGTGTACAAGGGTCGTTAAAAAAAATAATAAAAATTAGAAAAAAATCGCTTTTGGCTATCATATATTATTCTGTTGAAACCTACCGCAGAAGATAAACGCACGAGAGATTTCAATATAATATGAATAGAATACCATAGTCGTTGCCGAAAACGAATCGGTATTTAACCGTGAAAAAATTATTGAAAAGTTGAACAAAAAGTATTAGTTTAGTGGGTACCGCGAAAAAATAACCACGGAAAAAATAACCCCATAATATAAGTTAATATAAGTTTTCAAATTAATCTCAAATCTAAATGTATAACATACCTATTACCTACGTACAATTGTTATGTTCCCACAAATAATATTAATTTTGGATTTAATGATAAATTATTGTATACCTACGATAAAAACGATTAAAAGCACGGTCTGTCTGTCATATCGATCAGATATACCTACAATAGCTAGGTACAGTGACATATTATAACGGATAAGGAAGGTACTACTAACAGTACTAACTTTATCTTAAATTTAATGTAATGTGATAATTCGGTAATTTAAAACCAAATTATTATATTATATAAATTGACAAATTGTATTGTATTCCACGTTTATAATGAGAATTTTTTATTTATATATTATTGACATTATTTTACAAATTTATACTTTACAACCAAATTATTATATTATATAAATTGACAAATTGACAAATTGTATTGTATTCCACGTTTATAATGAGAATTTTTTATTTATATATTATTGACATTGTTTTACAAATTTATACTTTATTACTTACAAATCATTTTTATTATAGGTTTATTTTTTCTGTGGTTATTTTTTCGCGTGGTTATTTTTTCGGGGGTTTTTTTTTCGGGGTTATTTTTTCCGGGGATATTTTTTCCGGGGTTATTTATTAGGCAAATCAGTTTAGTGATAGCTGTATAACTTATGTATAATATGCTTTGAATATGCGGCCTTATGTGTATATTAGACACACATCTCTTGCAGAACAGCTGAATCTACAAAATTATGATTTTATAATTTTTTTTTCCACTCTGAAACTAATAACAGGTATTTAAACACCATATTGTCATAACAATTTGTGCACTTTTTTAATTATTATTTTAGGGCTAAATAAATATAGTATAGCTATGGTTGGGCATAAACGTATACAAAATAGGTCTGGAAATTATTTTATGCAGTGCATCATTACGATACTCGGTATTTGAATACTTTATTTTGTATTAGTTAGTTAGTTTTGTATAAGTCGGTCTACCTACAATAAACAAAGTATTTTAAAATGCAGTTATATAATTTTCGGTATTGGCAATTTTGAATACTATTGGTTTGATCCATTTTTATTTGTAAATTATAAATTAAATAAATAATTCTTTTGATCATATTAATAAATAGTCTATCACAATATATATATATACATATAATACTTGAGTAGTGTAATTTTATAACCCTATTATATACATATGGTATAGTGTATAATGTATATACTAGCTATTAATTATTTGGTTTATTACATAAGAATATTTGAAATGCATACTTGTATACTTGTATACCTAACTTACCTATATAGAATTTAAAAAAATTTATTCTTAAGAGTGCTTGAATAAAATATTTGAAATATTTTTTAAAAGTATTTATACAAAATTATTTACTTGTCAGCGTGAATAAATCTGTCTATATAATACGGATCCTCTTTAAAACGGACAAAACTCGTAAGAAACGTTCAATTATGGTTTCTTTGGTCACGTGCCTGACTATATTATTATTGTGTAAGAAAAGTTTCACTGCGTACATTTAATATACGGCGTGTTTAATGTACCTATATAATATTATAAAGTAATACGTGACAGTGCTGTGCAAGCTTTCGTGTAAAGAGGTGTTGGTCGTGAAAAGAAAATACGGTACACCACACGCTGTACATGCGGTACCCCCATATAGGTAGCTCGGCTGTAACCGCAGGTTACCATGGTCGTGGTCATGGATGCTGTGGTCTGTTTTAGACGAGAATTGATGAGTTTGGTAGAATACCTACGTATAATAGTGGTAGCGGGAAAACCGTTCTTATATATAGGTGGTGCGCGCATATATACGTATATATACGTCATGTGTCGGGTATAGACATAATAATAATATAATGGTATATGATATGGTATAGCTAGGTACTAGGTAGTGTGTCGAGAGCGATATTTCACGTCGGTTGGCAACTGTCAACCGGATGATTGACTGTCCTCCGGCAGGTCCTCATCTCCAAACCCCAAATTAACGTGACCGAACGTCGGGGAGCGGCCCTCCGGCCTGTGTAATCTACAATAATAAATAATCATGGTTTTCACTCTCTCTGTCTCTGTCTCTCTCATATTTATTGTTCCCCTATTTTCGCCTCCCTTTCCACACGAAAACAATAATATTCGGACGTTATATACAATATTATTATTATGCCGTATATTTAGCCGGCGTATAATATGTATACAACGCACAGGAAGTCGCGACGGTCCCGTACCGGCGGCGGTATCTCAGAAAATTGTTACCCAATTTAACCGCGTTTATACTGCAGGGGATCGTACCCGAAATTGCAGGGCATTATAACATCGTGTGTATACGGCCGGCCGGATGCCATCGGCTACAAAATATAGGTATAATATACGTACTCGTCTCTTTTGCCGATCCCGTACGCACGTCGTACAGCGTGTGTATAATATACGACAGATTATTTTATACACCTAACCTATAGGTAATAATATTTTGCTATACCACCGAGTCTCCGTTTTGAGCGTATTATCGGATTTATGATATTATATTATACACCATACACATTTCTGTTTCACATAAAATTGTATTTATATATTTTTAAATCCACTGCTGTGTCAGTTGTATTCTACCGGCACTGTTACAGCAGCCATCATCGTGATGGGATCTTAAGAATTAATTTTTCGTCGCCTTCACGCAAATCTACTCGCCCGGTCGACTAGAATCTTTCATCGAACGTCTATGTATTTTATTATATATATATATATTACATATATCTGTCTGCTGTGTGTGCTTATATACATATATAGTAAGTATATAAATTGACCGGTTTTTTTTTCGTTTAATTTCATTTCGACGTTGTCGTTGCTGTCGTGTCGCTTCTTCCGCCCCACGGAAACGATCCGACGTGAAATTGAAAAATACACTTTTCCCTGCAGCGTCAATCTCGACGAAAATCTCCAACGGGTCTAAACGAAAAAAGGGCGTTTTTATATTAAAAATAAAAATCCACTTGCGAAACAAAGTTTTTTTTTATGAAACCCTATCCTGCCAGTTAGTATATTTAGATGACTTTATATTTGTATTCGATATACTTTATACTTGTTATGATGCTATAAAGTTGCAGCGTTGGTCAAAAATGGATTAACAATTTAAAAAAAAACTTTTTTTTACATAATAATATTTAGATAAAATATATATTTTTGACTTTATATTATTATCTTATGGTTTTTATTTTACTTTTTTTACTTTTTTGAATAACAACATTTTTAATTTTACAAAATATTTTTTTTGAGAATTTCTATTCCTAAAAATCGAATTCAGAATGATCAGTTTGTTACCTATAACTTATACTACTTTTAGGTATTAACAGTGTTTATGAGTGGGGTGGAGTCATAAACATTACATAGCGCAGAGATCAAAAACGTTGGTTACTAGTAGTAACTACTACACGCACCTGAACTTTTAGAAATATTAAATTAACTAGTCAATAATTAGTGTTTTACAACACCCTAGTTGATATCTCTGTATAATATGTTTGTATATAAGTTTTTAATAATAAATTATAATATAATGCGTTCACTAACACACACTTTTATACTGATACACTCATAATAAGATTGATTTAACGTAAAATGTATATTAAAATGTAGTGCTTGTTATTTCTTTACGGACATAATACATTAATCGACTTATTAGTTATCACCTATATTTTATATGCAGTAACGATATTAAAATTATTCAACATTTTTGTGTCATCGATATCTACTCACATTATTGCGTTATTAATTTTATATTGTTCATTATACAATGTATAATATGAACATAATGCTTATACAAGTATACCACCTATATTTATTTTTATATAAATACCTACACAAAGCTTTTTGGTATTAATAATTAATTTGTAGGAAAATATTATGTATTATTGTTACATAAAACGGGTAGAACTTAGTTTGTAGTTCTTGCTTCGTATAATTTCCTATAATAATAAATAGTTTTCATTACTATATTGTGTAACCTCAGTATTAAAATAACATCCCTTGTTAAGCAGTAGCATAATATTGTACTGCATTATAAGTGAAGTATAGGTATATATTTAACTAAAATTACACAAAATGAATTATTAATAACCTATTTTAATAATCTTATCACACACGAGCTTTTCTGTGTATAACAATTTCCTCAATTTTCAATTGAATTTAGAATACGTATATAAAAATAGTTGAAGTTTTTGTATTTGAAATACGTATTCAAATCCTGTTTTTCAAAAGGATTTTAATAAGAATACAAATTTAATACGTTTTAAAAGTATTCAAAATACAAAACAAGTATACTTTTATTCGTATATTAAAATATTTTTACTTTTTATCATGAATATAATAAGACATACTTACTTAAAATTATTAATATATGAATATTTAATGTAAATAATTAATAAGCACATTTTTTAGTTGATTCAATAAATTTAGATGTCTGCACATACTATTATGATTAAATCTAAGTTAAAAACTAGCTGGCAGATATAAACTTTAGTTTTGGGTCATCTGCGCAATTAATAAAATCTTAATAATTCTTAGAAGCATTATAAAGTATTATCAATCACTGCTCGTGTAAAAGTCAACTAAACTAAATTTATCTGAAAATGGTGTCCATTTTTCAGGGTTCTGGTCGTCACGGCTGGTAGCCGACAACGCGAAACGACGGCGTAGCGCACCTGCGGATTCCTACAGTTGTGACCTTAGACCAATTTCTACAGAGCTGGTCGAGTTCAACCCTCAACACAATAATACACATCATGGGGTATACATCACGTACGTATTATTTATTTTGTAGTACAAAACACTATCGTGCATCCGTGGCCAAATAAATTTCAATTTCGATTATTTGGCCAGAGCTTACATGAGCATGCGAACGTCCTATAACCTATAATGCGCATTTATAGTTTTGTACCACGGTTAGCGAATACTCTCTATGTTAAATAATATACTATATAAAATATTATACCTGCTAGCACTTATACGTATATTCTATTATAAAAATACGTATCACTCTGCAGTCGGCGATCGATCTTATTTTAGTGTCCACTGCAATTTATTACTGATTTTGTAAGCTACACGCATCTATTCGTAATATTTATAAACGAGATTGGAGGTTGCTGAAAAAGTTTAAAATGTTGTGACTTGTATGCCCACGGCCCTAGCATATAACTAAACTTATATGGTTATTGATCCTAATTTAACTTCCCCTATGCAACAAATTATCAGCCCCCCCTCACCCTAAAAGGAAAATCTTGGCTATCCCACTAAATTATAGAGGAAATGTTATCAGTGTTTTGATTTCGGTCGTGGTATAAATAAACGTTCATTTCCATTGACAGTTTAAGTGAGAGGGCTGGCGTCGTCGGCTACATGGGGGGACGCGAATCAAAAATGAATATTATTATTCTATTCGATATAACGTCATTACTGAAGTGGCGTTTCAATATATAGACGTAACACAGCCGGATATACGTTTGTTTCCGTCGTCCCCGCGGGCAAATATAGACATTTCGATTAGCTCTTTGCCGGCGTGAGTGCATATTATAACACCGCTGACGTCCTAAAAAAAAAAATATTGTGTTTGTACGCAAATAATAATAATATTATCATGATACAACCATCCGGACGCCTTTACGGACGATTGGTGAACGTACCGATTTTTTGTAATTAATTCACCGATGCATGTTTATTATCATACAGCGTGCTTATACTACCACGCTATATGAAGGCTATCATTATTGTATTAAAAACCTTAAGTCATAACGAATGCGTGTTGTAGATGGGTCGGTGGGTGCACACTGTACTTATATTAGTTGTAATATTGTTGTGAATAGTCCGATCGGTCTCGGGCCGACATGACGGTTTTTGACGTTTATCTATTTATAATCTTATGACATAGATTGACTTGTAATTATTTAATAATTATTATTTTGATATTATCACGCCTTGAATAAATTTACGTCTAGCATTACCGCAATTATTTTATGTAATTATAATTATTTTTTTCCCCAAATTTTTAGTAAAAAGTTTATTGAATATAATATATTGTGGTTTCAACCGAGATGTGGTTTCACTTAAGTTCCGAATATTTGTATTATATAATATATTATGTGGGTAAAAAATAATATGATACGTGCAATCATTTGCATTATAGACATATCTTTATTCGTGTGCATTTTCGTGAAATTTTTCATAACTTTCGCCGTAACTACATAAAACCGATCGCGACGCACTCCTTCTTTGTAGTATTATTTTTCCAATTTCATTCGTGTTATGTAATTCTATCATCATATCTTCGGCACGTGTAAGATTTATTATTTTGTTAACGTTTTTTCATATAAGGGTAACATTTGTAATAATAATCGCTTCATTGTCGCTACATATATACAGCGAGTGAATAGTGATCTATCAAAATAAATGTGCTCACTTCCATTTTTACTTTAATAATGGATTTATTCTTACTATATTTCTTGGAATTTTTAAGTATACAAAAACCATATTTTTAAATACTAAGATTTTTTCGTATCATTTAAGTATAATGTAACATGCAGATGATAAAACTTATTTTTCTTATAACAGAACCAACTTTAAAAAAATGTTTAATCTGTTGCATTTTTTTTAACAAGACTCATTATCTGCGTTGTCTCCAGTAAAAAATTCATAACGTAGCAAATATACATCCTGAAAAATTGATTTAACACTTTTATGTTTAATTTTGAGTAAATTGGCGCATTTAAAAATTTAGAAGTAAGAATATTATCTATTGAATGACTTATGTTATATGTTTTTATTTTATTTTTTTAAATTTTAAATTGAGTAATAGTTATGGGTATTTAAAAATATTTTAAAATTAAACACAACAGAGTTAACAGAATTATATCCAGAACGTAGAGTTTGTTATGTTATGACGTGTTTGTTAAAGAAAGACAACCTAGTAACCTAGACTCCATTTAATGATGATTTAGGTATTTAAATCAAAATACAATAGAGTAGGTATAAATTTATTAAAACATAGAATTTAAATTATTAAATATATATATATATATTTTTTTTTTATCAATAAAATTTACCATCGGAAATATAAGACATTGGTATACTTACAAGGATTATTGTTAACATTGGATGCATGTTGTTAAATATTATATTATTTATAATCTGTAATGTATATAACTATGCTATAAGAATGACGAAAAGCCCTTAAAATGTAGTTTAAAAGATTATAAAACAATTGAGTTATGCAGTACATATTTTAAACTAGTATATTTACATATTATATTTAAACAATTTTTATAAACTATAAAATATTAATAGATGATTAATAATTAATTTAATTATTAAATAATCATAGTATCTATATATTCAGAGTTGGGCAAAATGTTATCTAGATAATTTTTCGAATAATTTTTCATTTAAATAATTTAAAAACAACATTATTCGAACAATATTTTATTCGAATAATTTTCATAGCTAATTATTTGAATAATTTTCACTACGATTTATTCGAATAAAATATTATTCAATTAATTTTCGTTTACTTAATTGACTAAGCTTTGGTTGGTGATTTTAAACACCCAAATTTCCCATATAATATCTAAATGTCTAATCTATTAATACATTTTTGTATGGAGCTCGATATTTATAGAATAATTTTTTATTTGAATAATTCGTTGTGAATATTATTCGAATAATTCTTTTTTAAAATAATTTGAATAATGCCCTACTTTGTATATTATATTATATCTATTAAATCCAAACCTATTACCTTTAGGCTTTAGTACCTATGTACATAAAACTAAACAAATCGAAGCAATATATCGTTTAAATTCGATATAGATACTTAAATATTTTCAAAAAAATCATAATATGCTTATAAATGTATAAGAAAAATTGGTAGTTATAATTTAAGAAAAAGAAGAAGTTTTTATATTATTATTGGACCTTTCTTAAATAGAATAAAATATTTACTAGAAAAAACTCTAAAAATCTGAATTTGAATAAATTTGTTATTAAAGGCAAAATGGTGGTGGTGAGTATACTAATATCACCCTTTATATAAATAACGATCGTTATAATGTATTCGTTAAAACAAAAAATAAAACAAAAATACCTACTGTTTTCGACAAAAAAAATCTGATTTACATCTGAAATTATTCAATGCGCTACATAATTTATCTACCCGTCTACGAACTTTTTCTTCGTTAAAATATTATACTGATTGAAGCAAATATAATATAATGCCTTTATAATATCTATTTTGCTACAAATGCACAGTCCGATAAATTTTAAATTTTACTGTATTTTGCCAGTCATGATTTTATTATTTCTTCATAATTACACATTTTGAACATAGTCGTTTCATGTTTTCTTATTACACCATGAAACAAACTCCTGATGGACCTCTGTGACTTAGTAAATCAAAAAGATTACTTGTTGAAAGCAGCGGTTACAATTCAAGACTTTTGGTGTAAATACTTTTTTTAAACGTATCGTCGATTTAAAATTGTTTGTTTAATTTATTGGTCGTTCGATGTTTACGGACATACTTTTAACCTAATTTAACATTAAAATATTATTCGCCAATCGGTATTCATGAGTTATTTACGCACATTATTGGTTTCAACTTGATTTTAAAATTTATCTTTCAGTTGATTTTTAATTTTATATTCAAAAAACTAACTGAATTTTATTGATTTGTTCATATGTGCCAATATTTTCATCAGTGCAGAAAAGCTATGTGGAATTGATAAACTAAAAATAGGTCTAATAAACTACTTTTCTCTCTCAAGTCAACCAAACGACATAAATAAAAGTAATATAATATAATTATTATTCCTGTTATGCTTAATAATATATATATATATATATATTATATAATATATTGTATATTATTATGCAATATGTGTGCTAAGTGTAAATAATATTTATTGTTTTCCACTACCAGCTCAGAAGCACCTATATAATATGACTTATCTGTAGTTATATTTTGTAATTACAAATCATTAATTTTTTGACAGGTTGAATAGATTTTAAGACGTCAACATTATTTTATTGATCATAGTAATCTAGAGTAATCTAGATAGTTGTGTCATTAAGTCATCGTGAAAATTTGGTTATTTGTTATAAGTTGTTAACAATATAGAAATAAGAATTCAAACAGTAAGACTGTTCTTATGATGAAATTTTAAAAATTACACATGATGTTTAAAATCACTAAAACAAATATTAAAAATTTTAAAAAAATTAAACTTATTTGCAATATAACAAATCAGTCTTCGGACAAATGTTACGAATATTAGTCAGCATAGGTCACATAATGGGATTTAAATACCAATGAGTCTAAATTGTTTCAAGTCTATAAAACTTGCGGGTTCTTTACTCCACAACATTCCGCTATAAAGTATCTATACATGTTCTTTTTTTCATGAATTTCGCATGTTTATATTGAATAGGTACCCATACTAATTTACTAAATAATATACATCTCATGCTATCATCATCACGATGAATTTGCTGCCCGTATTTTCGTATTTATTTATTTATTTTTTTTTTTTTTGATAAACATTTTATTTTATGAGACCAAAATATCAAGTCATTTTACAATTATTATACAGTACGATGTAATATTATTATTATTCGGTGGACATTAATTGTGGGTGTGTTCGGCGCGACTGCTGGCGCCCTGGATACGCATACGTGTCGTGCGTAAATGTGCGTTTGACGGACGGCCGCGGTGGACTGGACCGGTCGCCACGGGGTGGCGATATATATAGTGCCACAATCCGCTTTTGCTGGACCGCCGTCGATTTTTTTTCACGTGTGAGGTCCTTTGAGCATAATATATTATATTTCACTGCAAAACGCCGCCACCGTCGGTTGATTTGTTGGGCGGAACTCGGGACGCCTTTGCTTTTAATTTTCCCGCCGATGAAGCATTACATAGATATAGGTAGGTACATAAAATTACCAATATTAGACGTATAGGTACAATTGACTCTAAAAAACGGGAAAAATCAGTACCAGAATACGAAATGGCACAATATAATATTATTGTCTTTGTTGACTCCTAAGTTAACAACTATAAGTATAGTATAGTAAACATTTAAACTATTTGTACAGCCAATTGTGCATGTTTTTGTATTTATTTTATGAATTTTTATTAGCACGTGCGGAAAAGTTTAATGAAAAAAAAATTCATATGCTTTAAAATTAGTTTAAATACGTATAATGTTGTAGTTTTAAATTGTATAATATTTTTGGATAGGGTTTTTCTAAGCGTCATTCTATAATTCCGCAATTTTTCATGTAACATTTTGAATTATAGGTTTTAAATATTTTTATATTGTATTTTGTTTTCAATAAAACTTTCCTAATAAAAAACTTTGGCGAACTAGTAAAATAGCTGATATATGTATTTACAGTTTTCTGATTTTCACATAATACCAATAACGTTATTTCTAAAATTGTCTTGACATAATTTTTAATTGTTAAAAGCCAATAATATTTTAGTTATTTTGATCATTATATAAAATGTAATATAATGTATATACTTATATACAATTATCAAATTTTCTGGTTTTAGTGAACAAACTTCTAGGACTTTTATATAGGCTACATAGTATGTACACTATACAGTGGCGTTAACGGCTTAAAATTTATCGGTGGGAGCACGAAGATTTCATCAACTTCTCTTCCTCTTCCTTGAAACCACTATGTACTGGATACTTGGTATCTAGGGCCCCTGATGCAGGAGTTTACACTCAAACTCTTTTGGAATACGTCATACCCAGTTATATATTTTATAAAACGTACCACGCTTAACCGCCTTTAAAGCACAACCTATAACCGCCATTTAAAACCACAGACGTGTCTCAAATAACCCTTCTGACTGCCATCGAGTGCCGCTGACTGCAGTTATAACATGTGAATTTCTACATAATATACTCACGCCTTTTGCCTGGGTGTCAAAAACTGTTCGCCAACTTTGAAATTCATGTTCGGAAAATGGTCTTGCTCAAATTCAACAAAATGTATAATATTATAATATCATGATTACCTATGTGTAAATTATTTTATGATAAAATGGGTTGATATATGAGATTATGGATTTGTGCAAATGCTCATAATGATGTGTTACACAGTGCTCAGAAGTTATAGAAGTTTGAAAATGAAAACGGTGTATTCAAAATCGCAACTATTATAATACTCGTATACCTTGTCGAACGTCAGTTACCAACGTTATAGTGATGATTGGATTTTTTTAGTACTTTCATTGATACATTTTATAATCATCTGAAAATTATGTTCCTACAATTATGTTTGCTACCTTCAGCAATAATTGAGAAGTTGTTACATAAATGGACACCGAAACGCACCATAATATATTTCCCTGCAGGGATATAGACTATACATTAACATAATTTAAACATACATACGCGTTGTAGCAATCATCGAGACATATTTGTCACTTACGTTTATCAAGTATAGCTGGCTAAAATTAAATAACACTTTTAATAATGCTTATCTTAAAAAATAAGTTTAAAAAACATATTTGAGTATTTTTTTAACGAAATTTCGGAACCTCAATATTATTATATTAGTGAAATGCATTAATGTAGATGTGTACATATTTTCTAACTTTTTTTTTTTTCACAAGGTACAGCGTTAAGTGTAGCGTAATTTTTAAGATGGTTCCGGAATTCGGTGTTACTATTATTAGAAAATATTTACACATACATAAATTGCTTTGCTAAAATTGAGAAATATGCATTTCAAATGTGGATTAGCAATTAATTCCAAAGAAAAAAAAAATTAATAGAGCTGGCGTAGTTGGTTTTGATAATAAGGTCAAACAAGAAATCTATATAAACTATTGTCACCGGTCACGCTTAGAAATTTGTACATACTGTCGCTCACAAACACATACTTCATATAAGTATATACCTTCGTATGTGCATTAGATTTAACGTGTGTTCCGGTTGAGTATATTTTGAAACTGTACCTATTTTAGGTTCTGAGAGTCACAATGTTATTATTATATTGTGATACGTATAAACCGCGTGGATTAGGTTTGGCCTACGATCTAACTGTTTCTATATAGTTATTATTTTTTTTTTTTACAATACTATAACATTATAGCATTGTCGGTAAGATGCGCCTAGTCATTCAGCGGCGCTGATGCATGACAATACTAAGTGACTTTCGTACACGTGTGCGACTACTGTGCACTTGCCATTATTTATTCGCTGTCCGTCGTATTCTTCGTATTAAAATAAATTACAATACCTAACTGCAGAATAGATACACTAGGTATAACGATTTATTTTTACCGTTGTGATAATGTACCTATATCAGTTTGATACATCGCACTAATGAATTTATCGAATTTATAATTTTCAAATTTTATGCACGTTTTCCAGAGGCTTAGTAGAAGCAGCGAAGGGCCCTTAATGGCCTGTAGAAGCTAAAAAAAAAAAATGCACGTTTTCCATTACTTTAAACCATTGTAAAATGCAACCAATTGCAGATATTTTAATTTTAGGTTGAAGAATAATGGAAAGATAGAAGTGTCTATTCTGGGTCATATATCTTGGGAATTGGGGGCCAAATGAGTCTCAGTAAAGTTTTAATTGTAAGCCATATTTATCTGTACCTATAATACCAAATATTAATAGTATAATATCTAAGAATGTTTTTGAATTGTTTCATAATTACATCAAAGAAACTCGAATATTCTAAAATATTCTTCAAGTACGTTTAAAGTGTCAAAAAGATAAAAAACGAAGCAAACATAATATTTTTCGACTACTAGCAACCAGGAATTTTCCGAGAACAAATCTTCGAATTTATTTTCCCGAAGGTTACGCATTAACGAAAATTAACGCTTTTTTTTACGGAAACCCCGTTCAGATATTCTGGAGAAGATTATGTTTCCAGAGAATAAATGCTCGAGGGCACGATATAAAAAAAAAAAAATAATAATAATAATAATAATGTTTATTATTATTATTATATCATGTCGGCAAGATTAGGTTATTTTTCTGCAAAAGATGGATACCCACAGATATATATATATTTAATTTATTTATTTTTTATGTTTAAGCGATTTTGAAGCAATCTACAATAGCAGTAAAGCAGACCATAGTACCATACACAATCAAGTGTCATTTAAAAATATTTTTCACAATTTTTTTAGAGGTAGGTAAATATTTTTTTGAAATTTCATGATTAATTATTTTCAACTCACTGAGTACAAAATATAATCGTTGAAGACGATCTTAAAATAAAAAATTTTAATAGATATACGCAACAATAAAATGCGTTAATAGAGTAAAAAGGGTAGCTATAAGTAGGTATAAGAAAATACCTTTTTTTTGTACAGGGACCAGCTACAGTAAATTATATTTCAGCGAGTTATGTATATGTCGTTGAGGGATAGCTGCACAATCCAGTATGAATATCAACGTCACCGTAGGTTTTGACGTATATCTAAGTTTATATAAGTGTGAACACTCCATGTTAGGTTATAATTGTAGTAGTGTTATAAAGTAATTGATTTGTTGTGCGAAATAAGCGTAAGGTATCGACGCTCGGAAATATATAATATGAAATCCCGAGAGTCCTATTGGACGAGATATTTCTTTTTTTACCAATATATATTTTTACGACAATTCAATGGCATGAGCGCGAGTTGTCAACGACCGTATAATATAAAAATATAATGAATTTTTTTGCGTGAGGTATCGCAACTGAGGCAGAACTGCGATAGTATAACTTCTACCTAGGTTGCATCGTTTATTGTAAAATAATTACCAGAAAATTAAACGAAATCCTCAAACAAATACTTGTATGCTTAAATAAAAACCACTATCTAATTGGAATATATGGATATAATAATATTCAGTTATAACTGTAGTTACTGAATAAATTTGTTATTACTGTATTCTTTTTTCGTTTAGGGTTTTCTAACTTATAACTTATAATTTTTTGGAATGAGACATATATTTTTAATTTCATAAATCGAATCAGAATATTTCTCGAAAAATTATTGCATACCATTTTAAATTTTGAATTAATAGTTAAGAAATTAGTTAGGTACCTATCATTGTAAACTTAACAACTGGAATAATACTTTCTTATAAACAAGAATTATGTTTTCAATAAAAAAAATTGTTTCAGTTGGATTTTTTTCTAAGGCTATATGTTACATTCAAAGTATGACTTCATAAAAAATTGACTATATCTATATCACACTGAATTCAACAATAAAAATTTAATTTTGCATTTTTTTTTGATATTTCTTGGTCGAAGAGGCATTTTTTTTCTCTTATCAATTTTGGTATATTATACATTTATCTATTTTTGTTGGTATTTTTGAATTTTTAAGCCTTAAGTCTGAGCTGTAATTGTACATAATATACAAATATTTATTCAGTTGCGTTTTTATTTAAGATCTTTGTAGATATATAAGGTGAGGGATCAAAAAAAAAAAAATGATTAATTTGTCTTAATAGTATATACAGTTTCAGATATCACACAATAAGCATGGTATTTAATTTTTAACCCAAAACTTCTAAGTTTTTAACTTAAATGGTAAAAGCTAAGTCGTTACTGTGGATTTAGCATATTCCAATTACTAGCAGAGTATTAACAAGCCGATAAGAAAATTAACAAGCTACATGTTATAAAAAGTTTTGAAAAACATCGAATTTTTGACTGGGGTTATATTGATTCCCGCAACTCTGCGCTTATAATATATTATGTACAATAAAGCCGATGTACAGAGGCATCATGACTCACGCGAGTACAATAATAATGATAATAATAACAATAATAATAATAATGTTCATTGTACATAGGCAAGTTCTGCTGTGTGCGACCGCTGCGAGAATATTGGAAGTAGCATACCTGCATAAGAATAATAATAATAATAATAACATAAATGTATGAACTTTGCGACCCCAAACGCGCGGGGTCCTGTACGCGCGGAATACACTGCTACGTGCCAGTGCAACCGTCTGTAATTACGTGTGTGCGGTACGGCTGGTATAGTAGCAAGTAGTAGGTAGTCGTAATGATTTCGGAATAAAATTAGAACCGTGTGTAGGTATAGGTATAGTAGTAATAATAATAATAATAAAATATATACGCCATGCCAGTGTGTTGTTATTATTATTCAGTTGTGTTTCGTTTTCGTTTCACCGGAGAATATTCGTAAACATAGATGTAGAATAATAATAATAATAATAATATGTGTGTTTGTGCTTGCGCATTACACACACGTGTGCAGTGTGCAGTGTGCAGTACGGTTCTACGCGCGTATACATTATATTATTATCATTATTGTTATTATATCGCAAGCGCATATTGGCCGCCGAAAAGGGCTACGGTGGCGATGATGATGTTAATAATAATAATACCATATAGGTATATTATGTATATTATGTACCTACGTGTGCGGACGACTACGACGTGACTATATGTGCCCATGCGTTGGTTTTCCGTCCACGCTAGATAAATTATTATAAATAATAACGCGTACTATGGAGTGCTCCTTGCCGTAGCTACGCGCGGACTACTACTATATTACTAGCAACTATACAGTTACACCTACTGCAGAAGCGAATCTTCACTTCGTTGTTATTATGATTATTATTATTTTTTTTCATTATAGATTCGAAACGGACGCGGGTGATCGGCAGTAATATTATTCTTATTATACAGGGTGATTTACAAAACACGGTTAAATCCGTTCAGTGGTATATAAACTTATTTTTTTTTTTTTAAAAGAGAATTACAATATATTTTTATATTTTCTATGTTTACATTTGGTATATATATTATAATATATTAATATGTATGTATATGTATATCAACCGAAATGCAAAAGAGAAGTTTCCGAGTTTTAAAATACGCCGTAGTGTACAAAATCCGTGAATTTTATGAGAAATTTCCAGAGTAAAAAATAGTATTAATATCACTTAATAAGTATATATAAGGTGTAACAGGACTATTTAACAAATTTCCATTACAAATTTTACTATATTTGTCAAATAGTACTGTTACACCCTCTATAGTATATACGGTATATATAATATAACTATTTCATTATTTTTTTTGTAAAACCACGTATATATAAGTACTATTAGCCATCTATTATATTATTCTATTGGTAGTTGATAGTTGATACACAGCAGTATATTCAGAATCTAAAACTGATTCGAATTGAAATCGGTTTTTTTTTTAAAGACAGGTGAGCATCGTAATGCACAGTTATTAAAACACTAATTTATAAGTACATAAGAACTTCAAAAAAAAAAAAAAAAAAAAACGATTTTGAAAATTATACACTACCTAAGAAAGGCTTCCCCTGTGCGCTGTTGGATTTGTGAACCATTCTGTATTCACCACACATCTATATCGCAGTTTTTACTCCTCGAGTGTACATTTAAAACACCAAGTTCGATGGCATATTACCTGTATATCACGATACCTATACATATAATAATTATGTGTGTCCACTGCACAATGATGTTCATGTACCGTATAATACCGTCTAATGTAGACAGGTAGTAGGAACTACCTAGTACCTACCAACCTACGTATGTGATGATGGCCTAGCAGGTTAGATTAAGTATAAAAGAATGTACCTATGTAATATGGAAACCGCATAGAATTTACCAGTACGTGACCAAAAAGTTACAATAATGATAATGCTGCGGGATGGTAGCAGCATGCCTATAATATATTATTATAAAATATACCTATCTACGCAACTAGCGCATTTTATATTATGTTTGTACTGTTATACATATGAGGCGGGTGCGTATAATTACACGTGTGCGTTATTATCGTGTAGGTATATATATGTAAATGCCACGGCCTGTGCCGATTAAAAGCTTATAAAACAAAGACTTTGGTGGTATCGTCATTATTATTACGAATGGGGAAAGAGGGCGATGGGAAAACGAAACAAAAAATTAAAAAGAAATACCGAAAATAAACATTGTCTATAATGTTTGAGATGTATGCGTTATAAGGGAGATACTAAAAATTTATATGACAGGGTGATTCACCAAACATTCTTACCCCCTGCATTTTCTCTTCAAAATATATGCTGCAGTTAACACCATCGAGGTTTTTTTATTGAGTTTTTATGTATTCCTACTTCAACATTATATTTTCAATTTATTGAGATTTGTTGTATGCTCTTGGAGTCTTGGGGGCAATATAAATTTATATTTTTAGAAAAAGGTGGACAAGCGGGCACCACGCTGATGTACGTTAGTTATAATGATTATATATATTGCATATACGAAAAAATTTGAATGGAGACGTTGTGTCATTCCAGCATACTTGTTTAATTAATCAAATTTAAAATTTAATAAAAATTAAAAATATCTCATGACTATAAAAAACATTCAGGCCAACTTTTTTTTTTGATAGCAATAGACAATTTTTTTGGAAACTTCTATTAAAATTTCTAATACTATTTCCATATAGGTAGGTATAAAATAACACAAGAACAGTTAAAATATGTTTGAAATTCTACTATGTATTACTAATATACCTAATAAATATTTTATGAAAATTTCTAACGTCTCCAGGTATTCTGTTTTGAATTATAACAAAATAAACATTTTTTTTTCCAGACACTTTCAAAATTATTATGAGTTTTCAATTTCGACCTCTCAAAAGTATCAAGTATTTTCAATTTTCTATCAGAAAATATGTTAATGTGTATTTTTGCTATCCCAAATGTTGATGACAGACAAAACAAAAACACACATCATTGAAATATCAATGCATTCATTTGCTATACGATTAGAAACTATAAAATGTTAAATAGATACGTAATACTTAAACAATATGTTTATAGAATATTAAAGTGCATAGATATTGTTATGAAATAAGTAAAATTTCCAAAACTCTTAGTTTAAATAACCGCATTGTATTGAAGAAAAATGGGGGGGGGGGGTGAGCACTGAGCATGATTGGTGATTGTTCTGTATAATGTTATGCGCGCGCGAAGTGTCGAGTCGCCGAGAGTCGAGACCAAATATTATGTTATTATTGTCGTTATAATTTATGTAAGCTTATACGTCTTATGATATTATAATCATGATGATGCATGACGATAAGAAAAACCTCGTACCGATGTTTATGAGTGAGCATCATATTATCTGCGTGTATGATGTCGGAAGGAGGGAAAACTGCGGGTTTTGTAAATTTGATTTTTTTGTTTATGGTTTATGGTTTCATACTATTCTTTACCCCCCGCCCCCCACAACAGTTTTTCCGTTTTTTTACCGGCCGCTCTTTCAGTCTTGGACGAAGATTATACGTCTTATAATTCACTGTCATCTTACTCTTCTCGTTCTCGTGTCGGTATATATCATTGTATACAAAGCTAATACTATACGCCTCTATATTACAACAATATATTATTATTATAATATAACTCGTGGCTCTACTGTTGGCGGCAATTGGCAATCAAATTGGTTTTTTTCTTCCTGTGCCGACAGTGGACATAATATTATATATTATAATATAATAATAATAGAAGTAGAAACACTTTCTGAACAACGAGACTTGTGCGTGGAAAAAAATCCGAATTAACAATATTCCTCGACCTCGGGAAACCATAATACGACAAAGGTCTTGAAGTTTTTTTCCTGTACACATTATAATGCACTCATGTATTATGCTATTATTTTTTTCAACTCGTTTTTACACATGGAAAATATTATATATATTTTTATTTTTTACATAAATATCTTAAGTATATTATAAAATTGACTTTTACATTATAATTTGTCCGTCTTTACACACAGCTGTTATCTACTAGAGAGTAAACAACATTCTTTGAAAAAAACCGACAAATCTAGCTCTATTGTATATTTTTATTATGTATGTTTATATAGTATACAGTGTATACATATTATGACAACAAGACTAAAGTTTCGAAGTTTTTTTCGTGTTGGTTTATTTAATTGATTTTTACTGATGTTACAAACTGTTCAATTTCTCAATAAAATCGTATGCGAAGTATGTTATAGGAACTTAGAGTTGTTCAAAAGACGAACGAAAATTTTTAATTTTCGAACCAAACTAAAAAGCTAAAAGTTCGGTTCAAATTTATAATTTAAACATAGTCTGCGAATCGAATTAAATTATATTTTATATTTCTTTTGATAACTTTATTATCACATTTCTTAGATTAACATAAACATTTAAAAAAATGTTTTGAATTATTAAAAATTTAGTGGTAACATCATATGATGTGTAAGTGATAGTACTGGTATTAATTGTTTAAAAAATAAATAAAAAACAAAAACAAAAAACTATTTAGGTCTGTCAAGCGATGTATCTGATAAGTGATGATGACGCGTACATGTGAAATTAAACTATTTTAAGTTTAATAGCATATTTTAATCTATCACACAACAAAATATCACCAAATAAAAATAAATTGACATAAAATAAATCATCAAATGCGGATCACATTCGTTATGGCACATAATTATAATATACAGAGTGTAACGGTACTATTTGTCAAATATAATAATATTTGTAATGGACATTTTGTTAAATAGCCCTGTTTCACCTTATATATTATGATTTGAATAAACAGGAGCTGGGGCATGGTTTATATTAACACTATTATTATACAGAGAGCTGAACATTATAGGTTTTATATAGGTAACCTGCAGCGACCATGTTCCGGCTTCCGTGTTCCTTTTTCGTTCGCTATTATTTGTCACGTACCTACCACCTATATGTGCGACACGTTTATTGTATTATTATTATTATGTGCCACTGTCAATACAATAGACCAATTCGCTTTGAGTTTTTACATTTGTGTACGGACAAAAGCCTCGTTCATCCATACAGGTGCAAATCCGTACAAGTGCACTGCGTATTATTCCAGTGTTGTACAATGTACATATACAGGTATATAATATAATACATTTTACACTAGGCTTACGAACAGTGTGCTTTTATACAGTATGTACCATCAAGATATGTTTAGTATTTGAAATTGAAATTCAATTTTAAGTTTATAGTGTTACATTATAATGAAAACCATCCTATTCTATGGACTATGGTGTAAATAAATTGTTAGATTGATTATTTTTGTAGTTTATTTTGGTGCATCGAAATCAAATTTTGTATTAATATAGTTATTCAGTATTGAATTCTATGAATTATCTTTGATAATTTATTTAATCATTATGGGTACATTAATAAGGGTTTCATATCAAATTAAAAATATAATTTATCTGATAATTGTATACCTTTATACGTAATATAAAAAGTCCAATTCGAACTTGAGTTATAACGCAGTCACAATTTCGTTGTATATACACGTTAAAATATTATCATCATTCCAAACCTCTGTACTTGAGCCACGATCATATATGTTCGTTTTATAACAGTTTTTACATTCACTTCAACACCGAAGAAATGGTATACCTAATAATAATAAATATGATATTATTGAACGTATTTAGATTTTACATGGCATCACGATTATAATAAATTCAGAAATTTTAATACATTTTATATCAACAATGATAATAATAATATTAATAATACTAATAATATTACTACGTACCAACAGTGCAGCGAAGCAATCAAGTCAATTACGTATAGTCACAGTTTAAATAAATTTATTTTAGCACTTTATCTTATACATATATATACATTATATTATATAGAAGTTAATAGGTATTATTATATTTTAAAGCCGCTTTAAATTATAATATATTTTGATTCTTCTGTAGAATATATTATTTAGATATACCTATACTGGCTATACTTCAAAAGAAATTCAATTTTTGTGTCGTGGCATTAATATTAATTTAAAATACACTTTTTGGTTTTATTTTTTATTTTCAACGCCACAACATCAGCACATTAAAATGATCTGTATAATATTTCGGAAATTCGATTTCGGCGTCAACTGACTCCTTGTGGATAGTATTCCTAAAACTCACTCGTATAACGTAAAATGATGAGATCCGGACATTTGTTTTTCATGATACAGTCGACTCTCAATTAATCAAACCTGTGATATTTCGAAACATTTGGTAATTCGAATTTCGAAGTAATGGCTAGTTCGCTTCTCGTCGAAATTCGTATAAAACAATGCATTTAAGTACAGTCGATAATTTGTAATAAAATGTTAGGGAAAACTAGATATCAAAACACGACAATTCTAAGTCTAAAACTTGGCAATCTGAAAACGTATTACTTATAATTTTATCGGTTAATGTTTACATTACAATTGCGTATATAAACTTAGCTTATTATTTTCGATAACTATCGAATGACTTTCGTAGGTACGATTTTTTTTTTATAATTTAGTAATTTGAATCAATTTTTTGTCCTCTCGAGGTTTCCAATCACTCTGCTTGGTTCGAACTCTGGGTAATTCGAAATTGTTCATAAGTCCCGCCAATCGAGAATTGACTGTATTTTATCATTCCATATTTCTCGTATCGCTTTTGGGGATAACCACTATACCCCCAATTACATCAAATGGGACCGTTTTTGCGGGCACGGTTAATAATAAAATTATTACCTGTCGCGGTGGCGGCCGGATGGGTGGCGGATCGATGAGGGATCGTTTCGATTTTCTGAACGCACGAGTACCTGCAATTAACCGAATATAACGGGTGCATTTTAAACCGACGAAAACTGTGGAACATGCACAAAACGGGTTAAACGCGGTGCACCCGTATTTTGTACACCTGAAGACCTGAGGTAATAATATTACACGTCATGGATTAGCGCCCGGACTAGGACTTGTGCGGTGCGCCTTATTTGAATATTTTATTCGTTGGACGCAGCTTACACAATAAAACCTAATAATATTATCTTGTTGTTGTTATTTGCACGCGTGGATATGTATCTAACCTACCTTTACTCGTGCGTATATAATAATAATTATTATTATACGTTGAGAACGCTCACCGCAATTTTTGCAAATTAATTATGGATTTATTCTGTTTTTTTTTTTTGGAATTTACTTGTATTATTCTCATGGAAGATGGAAAATAGGAATTTTCAAATAGGAAATTTGAATTTTAGATTCTGAGCGGAGCGAATAATGTATTGATTTTATACCATGATGTATGTGGTTATCTTTAAATTTTTTTATTTTTTATTTAATTTTTATTTGTGTCTGTCATCACGTTTTGGGGCAGTAAAAATGCTTCGATTTTCGACTTCGATACCTTGTGAGATCAGAAAGTGAACCTAGATTATCAATATTTTTGTAAATAATCGGGATAAACAATCCAAAAATTAAGGAAAAAACGGGAATTTTTAAGCACAATCAGTTTTCGAGAAAATCGATTTTGGTTTTTGATGTTACTTTAAAACAAATGACCATAGATAAGTATATTTTATCTACCGTGCAATTTTCAAAAAAATTCGAATAAGTTGAACTATTTATAGGCATATACAATTTTCGATTATAATTGTTTTTTTTAAAATTAATATCGATAAAAATTTAATTGTTGTGTAGAAAAACTTAAAAATTTAAGGCTTCTTACATATTATTACAATAGCAGTTGAAAAATAAAAGAAATACATAGTCAAAATGTTTTTTATAAGTATTCAAAGTTTGAATTTTGATCAAATATGTAAAAATCACGAAAATTTACAAATTAGCAAAAAAAAATTGTGTGGTTCTATGTGATCACCAAATCTCCACACTATCGTCCGATTGCGTCATCGGGTTTCCAATTAAGTCCCACTCCACTGGGAGTGAAGACCGCAAATGTCTCCTTTTGTTGAAAGAGTATCATGTATATAGTGATATATACATAGATAAATAGATCACATGATCTCCCTACTATCCACTTGTGATAATCATTGGCGAAGACCTAGAGGTCATTTTAATGAACAGATACAAACAAAAAAATATATTAATTTTTTTTTTGAAACGCCAATAAGCAAAAATCCAATCCATCGAATCGATGGAACACCTTTTTCATACACTCACCACTGCTATGAATACCATAATAATACGATGTTAGTATATTATTATGCGTATTTATATTATTAAAGCCGGTAGTAATAATATAAATAGCATATTAAAATATGACCGTTAACATCACGGAAATGAAAGAATTATACGACATAGGTAAAATACATATATTATGCGATAGCAGACGATCATTAAAAAAAACCTAAATAATTATGTATAGGTATGCAAGTATATATAACTTATTTAAATCTAATCGTCGTGGTTTTTCAGTCTATATAATATTATAGATTATATGCAAGATGTTGTGTATAGATCTATTTTACAACATTATGTAAAAATAAGTAAATTACATACCTCTAAAACCGTTATGGGTACCCAATGGCGGTATAAATATTTTTAAAAAACCCACCCCAAAATAACACCCTATAGTTATAGTTTATATGCATATTTTCCAGTCATTAGAAATTATATTATTTTTTTACTCTTACAGGTACGCCGAAATTCGCCAACCATGACGAGGTAAACCACCCTCGGTGGTTTAACCTGGACACGTAGCTACACGGGGTTGCACTAACTTTAGGGAGTCTGTCTGCGCCACACACGCTCATATAAAAACAATATGTAAAAAGTCATTAATTATTTATTTTCAGCGTAACAGTATATAAAAGGTATTGTAAATTGCTATTGAAGTCAGTTTATAGATTTAATATTCAAAAATATTTATAAAAATGTACCATATTATTATTTTTATTATTATTATTGTTACTTGTTAGGATTTATACAGATTATTAATTAATCTAAACTTATATTATTTAAAAAGTATGTAACTTTGTATTGCCAACACGAGCCATATATTGTACTTTGGTATTCGATTTTTTTTTTAATTAGTTCTTGAATCAATTTTAATATGTTATGTAATTAAAACAAAACATTAATACGAAAAAAGTATACATAAACCTATATTAAAATATTGCATGCATAATGGGAGCAGCACAAAAGCTATGTTTGATGTGAAATACTTTTGAAGTATTTTCCCCCCCTACGGTTGCACACAGTCAATACATCGAACGATTTAAACATTAAACAAATATTATTTATAGAACACACGAGCTAGTGATTTACAATTTAAGGGATCTAAGATTTAAATTTCAAATCACCTGTACTCCCGCACGGCCGCACCATGGAATTAGATTTCTCGCAAGTATCGATGGTAAATTGCATTTTTTTTCTCTCAAAGCACAATTTTTACCACTGTAACCTACATAAGCTCTCATACATTCAGCTGTTGATTAATATATATTGCTGACCAATATTTTCACTTAAGGCAATGAGCCTTAGAATAATTTTAACTGAAACAATTGTTTGACCAGCCAGATGATACATTATGCAACCACTATATGCTGCAGGAATCACTAATTAATATTAATTTAATTTTTTTTTTTTGTGGAGGACGGGCACTCAAGGAGTTCAGAAAGTTTTCAATTGAAAATGTATGTGGGTTTATTCAAAGAAAGTTGAGGCTAAAACAATAAATAAAATTAATTATATATTTATTTATGTGGGTGATAACAAATCATAAAAACATAAATATAATAAGAACAACTTTTGTAGAATAAAGAAACAATTCATTATATTACCTATTGCTGTGTGAACTGAAAAAAATATTCACAAAAAATGACGAAAAACTGATTTTCGAAAATATGTCAAGAATTCGATGCAATAAAAATTTAAAAATTACCTAAAAAAACAAAAAGTAAGTGTAGTAAGATTTTCAGAAACAAGAAATTCATATTGTTACATGAGTCTAATAATACCTTCTTATAATAGCCTGAAAAAACATTTTTCTACAAACTCCCAGTCCACCATCTTAGGAATAATACATTTAATATTATATTATAATATATATTAAAATGATGTGTGTTTACTTTTGCAAATCGGCTCATCTTCCCGTTGGTTCAAACTACGCGGTAATTTATATTACGACCAGCGAAAGCCAGATGTTATATTTTGCCATGACCCTGCGGCCTCCTGCCTTTTAAGCTATATGCCCAGTCGAATAATATGTAAATATTAGATAGACCTATGCAACGCGCAAAGTCTATAACGTGATCAATGTGAATGCTGCAGCCATATAAGCTGATTCGCCAATCGCCAAGCATGCTCGCTTTAATTTTTTTCTATAATGCAGTTCTTCTAAATCAGATTTTTGGAATATTTAAGTATAGACCAACTATATAAGTTATATAACTATAACTTTAAAGTCTTAAACATTTTAGATTCTGAGCGGAGCGAGGAATGTATTGGTTTTATAATGATGTATATTTCTTTTTCTTTTTTATTCCTCTAAACTTGCTCAAAAGTATCAAGTGTAGCATATTTTCTGAAAAGTTATGTTCTTGATCTGGTTCTTTAGAGAGGTCGTTTTTCGATTTTCAAACGGTACTCGAAATAAAAATGGTTAAAGGAGAAAAAACTTACGAATTCACGATTTTATAATATTAATAACAATTACGGACGACCTTTTCTACCAGAAATATTGCTTACAATGAAAAATGACAAGAGATCTTTTTTGTTGTATTTTAGATTTTGTTTCTTAAATTTTAAATTTTGGAAAATTTTAGCCCTTTTTTAACTATTTATAGACATTTTAATTTTGGGAGTTTTTTTGTTGTAATTCAAAAACATTCGTAAAAACTTAATATTAGAGTTATTTACTTATATTAGCCTTACCTAGACATGGTCAAATTTTCAAAACATTTGAGTGATCAAATCTAAGATTTGAAAATTTTATTATAGAATCTATAATATATTCTAGACAGATAAACCGTCTCCGCTCAGAATTGCTTTTCATACACAATTATATAATATCATTGGATTCGAATTTAATTCCATTCATTACAGTAACCCACTTGTAACTTACTGTACATCAGAGCTACATCCACGGCTTACCCGCTTTTTTGTACTACTTATTCTGGTGACACAAACATCTATTTTTAAAATAACAACCACGCCCCTTTTTTTACCTTAATTTGTTTCATTTTATAAGACATTCCTAGCCAATAGTAGGCTATCTACCTATATCTAGAGATAGTATTTACAATTTTTATTTTTGACTTTTATAACAAGATAACGTTTAGAAAAAAAAACAGATAATAAGGTTGATTAATAATTTATTAACAATTAATGTTGTACATAATATGTACCATGCATTAAGTAGTGACAAGTTTTGGTGGCTTAGCCCTTTTTTTACTAAAAACTATTTAGTGAATGGTTTTTCTGAATATTTTGAAGTTCACAGTTTTTGAGTTATTTAACTTTGAGAATAATGGTTTTGAGTGGGGCGAGCTATGATATTTTTAAAATGCTGGTAATTAATATTAATCTTTCAATATTTATAATGTATAAAAATGGACCAATAATATAATAATAGGTACATACAAAATGCGATATCTCATCTGTTTTATAATACCTATTGTAAGACCATTTTGAACTACAGTAGTGTCTATTATCCTTAATAATATTATAAGTGTTATTAGCTTAAAGATTATACTCGCTCTAATTTTGAATTAGGTACAAAGAAGTTTTCAAAAAAAAAAATAAAAATACCAACTAAAAATTTAAAGTAAGAAAGGCAGGTTCTAATTCAAAATTAGTAAAAATAATCTCAAGAATTTTTAAATAATAAAATATTAAGGTCTATAGGTATATTAAAATTTTAAAAGAAAAATCAGAATTCGTATAAATGCGTTATAAATGAAATAATAAGAATGAGCATACTTGGTGAATCACCGTATATAATATACAGGAGCCACATGGCACATATCGACATGATATTTATTTCGTCCAGCATACAAATATATCATTATAATGTAGTTCGTGAGTGACTATATAAATGAATGGAGATTGGGAAAAGGGATGAAATAATAATAATAATATATTCGTCGGAATAAAACGAAAAACCCGTCGATTCGTTCACGCTCGAAGGGGTTGATTTTTTTCGTAGAAACGTCACATCAAAGTCAAACGCACGCAATTGTTTAACGTCCATGGTGAAGCGGGATAGTGGTGGGAGGAGGGGTTGAACAGTGCAGCGTTACATGGAAGCACCGATCCAAGCCGTTATACATATATATATATATATAGGTATATAAATCACGGTAGGTAGGTACACTTTTGGTAGATTGTATTATGTATATATATGCCTACGCGTATATATTATGATGCTATTGTGACGAGAAAATATTATGTTCGGACCGACCTTTTTTCGCGTCCTTTTGTGACCGATTATAATTGTTGTCCGCCGGACCGGTGTGCTCTCATAACATATTATGACGATGATGGTAGGTATATAATGCTTGCGGTGCATGTACATAGTACATATCTATATATAGTAACCTGTACAAGACAGTATATAGATCACCAAAAACGATACGCGCGCATCACGAAGGCACTGTGTCAATCTTGGTCAGCAGTCAGTCACCGATGACTATAATAATAATAAAATACATAATAATCGTCGTTGTGTGTGTGTGTGTGTGTGTGTGTACATCACGACGGATTGACGCGTATTATATGATACGTGTGTGGTCCACGCGTATACACCAGCACTATATTATATTATGGAGCCTATGGAGGTAGCGCATCGGCAGCAGTTGAAGAGTAAAATAATAATAATAATAATAATAATAATAATATGTGTCGTTTACTCGTTTGTCGTTATGATATTGTATATGCTGCTGCAGGTACGATTTCTGGGACGAGTTGCACGCGGTGACACGAAAACGAGGCAGGCGAATCGCATAATCTTTATATAATATACCATAAAATACAATAATATAAGGCGTAATATATTATGGGTCGAGTAAAGAACTAAGAAATCAGTCTTGTAGGTCAGGTGTATGATGGGTAGACGAGCATAATATGGAGCGGTGCAGTTGTAGCGTAGTTGGGATTTTTGATTGGTAAGGTCGTAGCGATTAAAAAATACTCGATATTTCTCTGACTCACTCTATTAAACAAAAAGAGTTCTGAAAACAAAAAATGAAAAAACGAAGTATTTTCACGAAAATCTGGGATATTAAAGTTATATTTTTATATTTTAAGACGGATGGAAAGCAATTTCAGATATATAAGGTGAAAATATTACGAAAAAAAAAAATTATATTTAAAAAAAATGAGCAAAATGAGATAAAAGAATGAATGAAAAAACAAAGAGAAAGTTGGATTGTTTGTAACATCTAAAAAGATTATATTTACATAAACATGATGGCTAATTTTAAACGTTTCATTTTCACGATGTAAAAAGTCATGTAGAACCTGCAGGGCTTAGTACAAATTTGTAGAGAAATTAATAATTAAAATCAAATTGTATTTGATAAAGCATTACAGCAATGTGTTTATTATGTTTTATTTGAAATGTTAATAATTTGTTTGTATTGTTTTTATTCAGATTTTTTAGAAGAGAGTTAGACATTTTTGGATTGCATAAAAAAGATTTAAGGAGAGGTGGAAAGCAAAGCTAGTGGGAATAAACTCAACTGTAGGTTGTGAAAAAATCATTATATATGTATATATATATCAGTCATTTTTTACTGTAGATAAGTCTTCAATCTCTCTAGAATTGAAAACGTACGTTCTACGTTGCTAAGGTTACAGGAAAAGATGCAATAATATAATTATAATTCATTCAATGGTTTCTATTGCCGACTCAGGATTCTCATGGTCCGTGAATTATCTTATTACGCGTCCTGTATATTGTGTACTTACAAGTTACAAAAACCGTACTTGCGATGTAATCGTATTGGTACTATAAACCATAAAGGACTTTCGAACGTGAGCCGAGCCATAGGGATGGATGATGATATATTTAGTTTATTGGTACCATTGAAAGTCTTAACAACGTGCACTCGTTTTATACACTGTTATAGTGACCGAAAAAAATACTTAGGTATAGGTACACTTCGCGCACATTATATATTATAATAACAATAATACGAGTACATACAAAATTATGTTCCGTTATATCTATATATATGCGTACATAAAGATAAATGTCCTGAGTTAGACTTGAAAACTGCTGAAATTGACACGATTTCTCACATGTTTTTTTTTTTGGAGATTTGGATAGTTAGGTATCTGATTCCTGATTCAATCCTTATTGGTTGCTAAAGAGTGATGACGAATCGCACATGAGTTTTGTTTTGAATCACGAAAATCGACTAATTTGAAAAAATAAAAATGTTTCCTAATATATATACATATATCCATCTCGATTTTCAAAAATTAATTGTTATTGTTACCTATTTAAATTTGTAACAAAAGACCTGCAGTAGACCCAAAAACAACAAAATCATTTTTGGCCAAAGTTTCAGAGATATCAAGAAAGTTTAAAGATAAGTTTAAACCACGTCCGAAAATATACCTGAAATAGTGCTATTTGATATGGTACACAGGTCGAAAAGAATCGGTCGAATTAGTTCGCAAAGCGATATGTTGTACACCGATTCCGATTAGGTAGGTAGGTAGGTATACACTAAAACCGAGATACACAGATACCATATCGCCGCGGCTGTATGTTTTACAATAATTGTTTATATTATACCAGTCACATACCAACATTACCTAAAAATACGTTAAATACGTATAAATATCGTTTACATATAGGAATAAATATACTATATATCTGTACGACTGTACATGGGAACATCGCAGAGGGGATGCAACGAATATATTTATATAATTTTGCACTCACCTTTTCTGTAGTAGATTACTCGTATTTTCCTTCTCTGGAGTCGCCCGGTGGGAATTTTGAGGGAGGTTGTTGCGTAGCGCATAGTTGCGCGGGAAGTGGCGGTGGTGTTGTTGTTGTCGTCAATCAAATAATATATTTCGACGTCACAGTCGAAGTTTCTAAGCCTACGTACTTTATGTTAGCCCCCGAGGAAACCACCCGATATTATACGAAATAATAGTCATATTATGGCATACACTCGTTCGAGGGGCGATAAGAATTTCAATCAGCGTGCTAATACATGTAAAATAATGTGTACATAAACTGTATTTTCGTA
Source organism: Diuraphis noxia (assembly GCF_037042655.1). Classification (NCBI taxonomy): domain Eukaryota; kingdom Metazoa; phylum Arthropoda; class Insecta; order Hemiptera; family Aphididae; genus Diuraphis; species Diuraphis noxia. The sequence goes on along the minus strand of NW_028301714.1, from coordinate 16,245,910 downwards.
GCACTCTCTCGTCATTTCGACATTTTGTCGTTTCGCACTATCGACGACATAGGTTATCCACATAGGCTATAATGTCATTATACTATATTATACCATCTACCACCAGTTCACCGCGTTATTCGATTATAATCAACGTATAATAATTTACGAGGTAGATGACACATCCGAACGTCACAAGACTATTTATTATATATTATTATTCATTTATGATCGTGTTCGTAAAGCCGCGGCAATCAATTCGATAACGGAATATATCACTATAAAATAATACTGCAATAATATAGTTGAATACCTATAGGCATAGGTACTACCTACATTATAATTTATAATAACATTATCATAATATATTGTACGACATTACGGCGAGATGGTTAATTTCACTTTCTCGAGTTCGAGGTGATTATATATGTAGGTAATAATAATGTTATTGTACCTAAATGTGTATTATACGGGAATACTAAAACGAATAAAGTGTGATTTTCTTTTTCTGAAAAAGATTTTCAATCAAAAACTTTCGATTTCCAGTCGTCGTTGATTATACACGTGATATAAAGAATAACATTTCACTCGCGCCCAGCGATAATATATAGAACGATAGAATTGTTATTTTTTCATACACGAGACGTATGATGGTTTATTTTATCATTATAAATATTATGCTTAAGTAAATTTTGTGTATCGTCAGATACGTTTTTTCACAGTTTCATATAATTCTAAAATTCGATTTCACAGGTTGAAGATAACTCTTTACGCCAATAGCTCAAGTCCATGATATTAATTCGTATAGGCCCCATCGATGATTAATTTTTTTTAACTTAGGTACATTTAGCTATTTGAGATGAATTTAAAATATTGAGTTAGATTTAAATAAGTGTATTATATTCGAATGAGTTTCTATAAAAGGTGATTATAATTATAGCCATTATAGGTATTTAAAAATTAAAAATTATTCAAGTTATATATAGGTACATCACGGAGTAGATTTTCTGTTTATTTAGGTTTTCGTTAAAAAGTTTTTATCTTTTAAACGACTGTCGTAAAGTACATCAGTACATAAAATTGAATATTATAACTTTATTATTAATGTACGATTAAAAATAGTAAAAACAGTGTATAATATTGTTACAACTTACAACTGATACAACTTAAAACAATTACAACCGATACAACGTGTCGTATTATCGACAATCACAAATTCTATGGATTAAAGTAACAATCTCTGTCTACAAAATGTTTTATATGATGCGCTCAGAGATCCTTTTTTAATAAAATATAAAATAGGACATAGATACAATATGATTCACCAAGTAGCTCACTATTTGTTTTCCTTTAATAACGGATATAATTGATATAACCATCCTCGAGGTCATGGCAAGACAGAATTTATTTATTAAATGATGAAAATCTAAGTATTTGAACATTAGATTTTAAAATACCAATAGGATTTTATCAATTTTAAAAATCGGAATTTTAATAAATACCTTTTTTAAGGATAAAAATAGGATGAGAATGCTCGATGAATCTCTCGCTGTATATAATATAGTGCCTTATAAAATTATAACACACAGATTACCATTTACTACAAATTTACTACATTATTCGTTATTATATTTTGTTTTCCGCTATTCGCGCATGAGCATAACAGTATAATGTGTTGATGTCGTCAATTTCCTTCTACTAATATCCATGCGAGTATATCATGATAGAGGTACCTACTACCTACCTACCTAAAATAACCAGTATAATACTGGGGCCGTGTTACTCTGGAATTTTCTTTCGACGTTAGGTGTTTTGGTTTCGGAAAATCAAACACCATCGTGTCGAGCAACGAGTACGATATTATTATTATTATTTTTTTTTTATGGTTAGGGCTTCGACAACCGAGGTCATTAGCCTGGAGAACTGTAGGGGAAGGTACTGAAAGGTTTTAACTCGTGGGTTTTTGGCAGAATTTTGAATGGGCACCCGTGGGTTTTTGCCATGCCCGGTTGGGGGCCGGCGGCCTCTCTCTCCAGACATCGCGAAATGCCCAAAGAGCGATGCCGCCCGTGACCGAGATTCGAACCGGCGACTGCGTGCGTCGCAACCGACGCCTTAGTCCGCTCGGCCACTCCACCCCCTTCGATATTATTATATACGTGTATATTATTTTATTATTTGCCGTTGCAGTAATATTATCATTCTTATCCCTTTTTCTACCAATTGAATTTCGTTTTCATTAACTTTTGTCGCTCTCGGGAATACTACTAATAAATCTCGATATTATGCAGATTATAAAATATAATTATAAGTCGACGCCAAAAAAAAAAAAAAAAAAAATAACAATAACGATTTTCTTACGCTGCAGTCGTTCTTTTATTCGTTTTTGTTCTTGTACCTGCAGTATAATATTATTTAGTATTGTATTATACTTTTTTTTTTACATTCTAACTTTAAAATAATAATAATAATATTCTTATAATACCGTTTTTATATACGATTTACAATGACTTTTGCAGGATTAAAACAAACAAAAACAATATTTTTGCTCGCCCGTATATAATACGCCTTATCACTTATACGCATCACCCTCTGTTGAGTGGGATTTTTATTTTTCAGATTTCGGACCGAGTCGTCTCTCACTAACAATCAGATATCGGAAATATACGCGTATAGTAGTAGTGAGTATCCGCCGCTTTTGTTGAGCAATATCTTCCTGCAGTGTTTATTTATATATACGCGTTTCTTTTGTTTCAAAAAATATTTAAAAATATTATTTTTTTATAATACGTGCGTCCGTTTATAATGCTCTGAAAAAAGTTTTCGTTGCGTTAAAAAAAATACACGTTCAATGTTGCGGAAACTAACTACAAATGATTCACCGTCCCTAAATCATCACGTTATCATAATGTCATTAAACTATTATTTTATTCAAAAAAAAAAAAAAAATAATAATATTAATAATAATTTTCTACAACTAACTTTCGCTTTTCGAATAAAATATATTTGAGCATAGATCAATCGATTGACACAGAAAAAAGTTAACGATACTCTGTTCATGTACATAATAGTATCAACCTACATCAAAAATTTCACCAATAAACGTAATATTATTATAATAAGTTTTTTTTTTTTTTTTTTTATTGATCAAATAAAAAACTCGGCAACTACATGGCCATTAGTTACAGTTGTGGTATGTTTTATAATAAGTTTGGGTGACAGCAAAAAGGAAGAAAGGTATATCAATGTTTTTTAAAATAATCACTGCGTACATATTACCTGCAGCAACATACAAATCATTATATTTTATTATTTTTTTATCGTAGTAATTTTTAAGTTTTTGTCTTTTTGGACGATAGCATACATTTTTAATTTGATATTCTTAGACAGTTTTTTTTAATGAGAATTTCAATATGGCTATAAAAATCAAGTATCGAACGAGCATTACACGGTCCTATATAAATTAGTGTATTATGAGGTCTACATGTTTCAAGATCTCTCTATGCCATTTGATTCGATTCACCCAAACAGTATATTATATATACTGTTATATATATTATATACTTATAACTTATAAGTTATAAGATATAAGGTATAGTCAAAATTTGATTTTGATGATGAAATATTCATTATAAAAATAAAATCAAAAGCGTATGCTCAGACGAGAAGAATTATATGTGTAAAAACATTTCCAAAACTTCAACTTTCGAGGAACTGAATGAATACCATAATATTGTGTTTATATGTATATTTTACTATATATCAGTATATCTGAATCACAATATACATTATAATATGTACAGATGGTGTTCGGTCGTACGATTCACACATATTATGCTATCATAATACTTTGGTGATATAACATAATAATATTTTTCTCTCTGATGGTCCTGGAGACTTTATTTCTTTCACTCCAACATTTCTTTTACGTTATAATAAATGTGGTGAGAGTATATTATATACTGGGCGGTGGCGGTTCATTATTTGGCCCGCTTTTTCTTTTTTCCTCTCCTTTTTGATTTTTTTTTCATTCAAGTCTTATCCTCCACGCACAGCACTACACACACACACACACGCATTCGTCAAACGACCAACGACGACGAAGACGACGATCGTGCAAAGGGGGTTCACATGCGTGTGTGTGGACCATGTACAATGTACATGTATATATACACAAAGGTTGGCCAGGGATTTTGGGGCCCCGCCGTTACATGGGTAGCGAAACGTGAAATTGAGTTGCATTTCAGAGATGTTTGCGTCATCCCTTCACGCGCGCACACACACACACACGCCGCTCTGGTTGGCCGGTGGAGATGAAATTCCCAGTACTATCGCCACACAGCGTGATGCGTATATACATCGCATATACGTATAATCGAGGGGTGTGTGTGGGTATGTGGGTGTGTGTGCGCGCGCGCCAGAGTTCACTGTGGCGTGGACGGGGGAAAAAAAAATAAAGGACGAGGGAAAAACCTCTCTTATGCGTATTAACGAAAAAAAAAAAAAAATTCAAAAGCCACACGAATGCGGTAACAGTGGCAGCGGCGTTGGAGAGCGAGAAGAAAATGCTGTCGAGTATTTTTATTACTGTTATTATTTTTACGCGTGATGCGGTGAGCTTAAAATTTACGGACGTTTGAAGGGTATTATATGCATTTATGTGCTTATAACGTGTGCGTATCACCTTTTTGTTTTTCGTCCGAAACATTTTACGGAAATTTATGCGGTATTTTTTTTTCACGCTCTGCGTCCTCGGGGTATGAACATCAACCGGTTTTAAGCTTTATTTATTACGCCATACACCACCCTGCGAAAGCTCATAACATATTATACCGTAGACATCCATTGACTATATTATAATATTATGTTTTTATAATGCTCGTTCGCACTATATACGTAGATAATAATGCAGCGTTTTGTTTTTCGTTGTATACGTTACTATAAACCATACAAGCATACCTACCCAGGACCCTAAGAGGGAATGACAGGCGGGGTAATAAATATTTTAACATATTATTAATTTTTCCATTTTTCAACATCACATTGTTGTTGCAAAAATTAGTATACCATACATACCTACTGCGATCATTAAATGTAGACCAGAATTCGGCTACCGTATGTAAATAGTATATATACTATTATGAAGACAATAGATTTCAAGATATCTTCAAAGTAACTTATGTTTAAAAAATAGGTTATGTCAATCTTGAAGACCACCTGCTATATTTGTTTAATTCAAAGCTATCTCATTGAATGGATATCATCATACCTATTTTCAGTTTGTTATTATACTTATGTTTATTTATAAATACTGTTAAGTATTTCAATATATTCTATTGATTTAAGTTAATATTATTTTAACAAAATAACCATCCAGAATAATTACTTGGCTCATTACATTGTCAAGTTCTTAGTCGTTAAGCAGACAACTAAAAACTCGGCTGAATTGTGCTCATCCAGCGTTCGAAATCGACGGATTATTAAATCAATATACTTAAATAATAGACTACAAAATTACGATTTTTTTATTTTTTTAATTTTTTTTATATCGTAAAAAGTGATTTCGCAATTATTATACACTTTATACATTATTATATGTACCTATTGTACCTTATATTATAAATCACATCATTCACATCACAAATAAATTGATCTAAATGTATACCTACTTAATACACTTTAAATAATAATATATTATGTAGGTAATGTAATTATGAAACATTTAAATATTTTTTTGTTGGCTAAATTGAATTTTTCCCATTGTATACAAGTTCTATATCTTTAGATTTATTATACATTATTGTAAACGGAAAACATTTCCACGAAATGTATGAATTTTTTGAAAGGGTCAATTAAAAAGTAATGAATATTCACAATATCACAGGGATATTACATCTATTGAATGGTCGTAGTATTATACACGTTTTCTAGGTACGCGATTCAATTGAATAAATATTATACAACATAAAATAATTTCTGTCGAAGGGAATATATTATTATAATATATCGAATATTATGTTTGCTAAAAATTAAATAGTGCGTGGATACGTTATTAATGGATTTTTAAGTTGATAAAAGTAATATTATTATACCTATAGTATTATTTTATCATGATGTATACCTTTTTATAGATAAATAAATATATTATTTTGTATTTTAATTAGTTCAGCTTATAATTTACGCTGACACATCGATACGTGTTCGCGGAATAATCATACACAACTTTAAAGTTCGAACCACTTTTTATACCTGCTAGGAATGTGTTCTTTGCCAATGATGATGTGTAAATTAAAAACCTGCATCGTCCATTTGTATTATTGTTTTCATTCCTCATACAAAAAAGAATTATAAAAAAAAAGTTACCTCATTTGATTCGCAGAAAACTATATAAACAAACTACCCCGACTGTGCAGGTAGCTATCTTAATATCTACAGACTGGCGTGATCAAATAATGTGAAAACTATTATTTAAAAAAAATCCTGTGAACTCGCTGTCGTGTATAACAGGCATTTAAAATTTAAGTACGGCAAGTGAACCTCATCATTGAGTTGATATCTGTAACGGATGTTTTAAGTTTGAATTCAACAATTAAATAACAATAAATCATTGATAAAACGATTCCGAGCGAAGCAACTCCAAGTGGATCAGCGTCTATTCCTAAGGATAGCTATAACTGTGTGAATAGACTTATTATATGAATAGCTAAACAATTGTTCTAAATATTTCGAACATTTTATTGTGAATAGAATAAACTAATTATCATTATTTATTTTTAAATTACCTCAAATAATAGCTGAAATCGTTAATTTAAATATTATAGTATATACCTATCCAATTTTGTTGAAATTTTAACATTTAAATGTTTATAACATTTTTAAATACTTGGTAGAAGAACTACATAAGGTACTTTAAATTATAATATAAATATTGAGATGGAAAGTTATATGGATTTCAACCACAAAATAACACGCGTATATATTTATAATTTTTTAGAAATTTAAATTACATGAAAAAAACATATTATATTATATTATACGAAAAAGTGTCATATACTATGCTTGTAGATTAAAATACAATATTATTATCTATGAAGTTCTCAGTGATTGGATATATGAAATGTATTTGACATAAAAACTCGTGTTTTTAGAAGTGCGTGTAAAGTTGTTTCTCACGAGTCAAACGTAATTCTAATAGCCTAGATAAAAATATCTACTCACGCTCGTCCCGTGTAGAGGCGGTGTATTATGCGCTTCGTTATGAACTTATTTTGTACCAGAGGTTCTTAAAATGCAAAGAAATTGTGTCGGAGGTACGGGGACCAAATTTAAGTTTTGTTTTATGATTATGATTATAATGAATAAACATAGCAATTGAGCCTGTAAAATAATTCTGATGCCATGTCACCACATTATAATTTTATGAAGTATACAACGACTAACATAAATGTTTTGATAAATAAATAACAATTATAAATAAATAGTATCATTAAAATGTTTTACTAATAATTTTGGTCAGAGTTTAATAAGTCATTAGTGGTTTGGTAGTTTGGTTAATATAACCTAAGCTAATATTTGCTATATCACTGTCGTTTCTTTGCTATACTGCTGGTTAAATACATAATTTCATAATTCTGAGTTAAATGAAAAAAAAATTAGGTATCAGAACCGCTTGTAACATAAGTAGGTACTCTTGTGTTTAAGCATTATTATTAAACAAGTTATACTACATTTTCATAGATAATTTATCGTTTCATTCTTTTATCTTTAGTATACTATTTAGCAATATATTTTTAATTAAAAATAATTTCTATGCAAAAGAACTTTCATGAAAAAATTTAATATTATTACTATTAATAATTTAAAATATTCAATGAATATAACTAATTATAGTTAAAGTAAATTGAAATTTTAAAAAAATGATCACTTATAAATGTTATAATATTATCGTTGAAAATGTCTAAAAAATCTATTACAACATTATTATTTGTATCATGAGTCATGACGTAGTATTATGTCATACACCATACACTTTTTTAGATTATGATTTTTTTTAGAATAATTTTCATCAATTCCTGCAATGATACATTATTTGTTAGATATCAAGATACCACACAAAATACTTGTATAATGATATAAATGTACTACCAGTAAAAAAAATCTTTGGCACTTTGTATAATTAAAATTTAAAAATAACCTTACTTTTAAAACTCAGCATGGATATAGTATACCAGACAAATATCTAATATCAAAGTATTAACTACACACAAAAAATAACACAACCCGCATACTGACTTTTAGATCGATCCAAAAATATACAATTTATTACCATTAGAAATTAAACAAAGCTTTAAACATTATTAAAAAAAATTACACACTGGCAACATAGTATATACCACATACAAAATATAGGAATCTCATAACAAATGTGTAGAATCATTGCATTATTTACTTATATTAAGTTAGATTATTTTAGTATTTATTTTTAATTTTAGTGTTTGACCATAATTTATATTTTCTCACATTATATTACAAAATTGTAATTATTTTATTTATTTTAACCGTTTAAATAATTTATATTTAAAATTGTGAGCTCACGGGCCCCCACAAGAACATGTAGTGATGTAGTGGAGTCCATTATCTTCTTAAAAAATAAATGAAATAAATATAAAATGCGTCTATGGGACGCAAATATGATGCACACAATTACACCCTCCAAATGATAACCTTGCCACCATGGTGCCTTGACGAGAAAATATATTTTACACACAAATATGAAAATAGTTATTTCTCTGCTTTACAGGTATAACATACAATGTAAAATATTATGTTTTATTGTATATTTATATTCTAACTATAATATTAGGAAAGTATTCGATCGCTTGACGATTTTACATATGTATCTATAATATAGTGCAGTGAATATGTTATGAATGTCGTCCCCGTCGATTTCTTTCATTTCCACTTTATACCCTCCTCGTCTACTCTCCTGCCAAAACCCCTCACACATCGACCACCCCGACATCCGCGAGTTTGATTGTGCGAGTGATCGACAACGGAAGCGGCACATACACAACGATAATAATAATAATAATAATACGTGTATACAGAAGAAAACATCTCTTGGAGTTGTGTACAAGGAATACGCGCGGCCGCAGAAGCAGCAAAAGATTATACAAAACTCAACTGAATTCTTAATATATATATATATATATATATGGGTACCTAGCCTGTATAAAATATTATGCACATCATGCGTACAATATTTTATACATACACACACACAGAGTATTTTCCGAATGATCGCACACGCCCAACTCTGCTTTGTATACCTCTTGTGTGAGTGTGTATACCGTAGTGGTGTATGACATCGGCCGTGCGATGACGGAAACCTCGTTTATACCTGCGGAAGATTATCGGCAGAATATAATAATAATCAAATCGGACTATTCGTCGACGACGTAAATCCGATGAGTGACACACAACAAAAACGCAGATTTCGTATACGGAAAAAATACCTACCGACGTGTGTGGTTTTTATCATACCGTTGTCGTTGTCGTCGCGGGGTGCAGTTTTATGGCTGTCAAAACACGCAAACAATAAATGTGCATACAGCAGCAGCGACACACGCACGACAGAGTAAAAAAAAAAACCATATACCTACCTACATATAGCCTTATAGGTAGGTGGTACCTATCTTACCTGCGTATTTTTGATTTTGAATAATATTTTATTATAAAGGTACGATCGATATATTTCCATCACAATCAACTACGCAAAATGCAAAATGCAAAAAAAAATGTCACTGTTAGATCAATTACGCCTGTATACCACCTTTTGAACGACCTATTTAAAAATTCAAAATTTAATTAAATCGTTAAGTGCACGTATTGTGGTTGATATGAGTGTAGAACTGTAGACAATGTACATAAGAAATGTCTCATAATAATATTGTCTCGTATAATATATAAACATTATTATAATACTTAAAACTAAAATGGTGAGGAAATGGATCTTTCATATGATATAAATTATTATGTACGTCGAAAAACTAGATCGCAATCTTACACAGGAGCTGCATTATCAGACATAATATAAACTGGTCAATACATACGCTACTAAAAACCGCTGAGTATAATAAAATACAATTTATATATCAAGAAAAATTCCTAAACCATTCAACCTCCGCTGACTCCTTGAGCACACTACATTGTTTAATAATACAGAAACCACAACAATCTTATTCAGGAAAAATATTTGAAACACAGAACATGGAATAAATATGACCTTCATTTGGATTCCAACCCAAAGCAGTGTAAAATAAAAAGCAATTAAGAAGCCAAAAAAGCCAAAAAGCAACAAAACACATAATTCTTTAAAATATTACAACCTAGGGATATGCAGACCCGAACAAATCTAATAAAAACCAAATTAAAAAAAACTGCAAAAACGAAATGTTAACCCAATTATGAAAATAATAAAAGTAAAAAATTAAATATTTTAGAATTAAAATAAAAATGATTATTATTAGGTTTCATATTAGTCATACACTCATACATGTGATGTACATGTACTGACTGCATTTCGTTTTTTGATTGTAAACATTTTTGATAAATGGAGTGCGTTCTCATTGTCAAACATTATATAGTGAATAGTCCTTTGGTTTAAAATACATTGAACTATTATGCATACTAAAAAAAAAATAAAAATTAATACACTCGCCAAAAGTTAAATGAGTAACAATAGCCGCATATAGATATGTCAAAATCATACGATTTATAATAATGACCACGAGGTAGTCATTCAAATGAACTAAGATGCATTCGGGCAACGTAAAAAATATGATCTATTTTTTTCTTGGAACGCACTCGGGGCATTAAATAATAAGCATCGTTTCGGGTCGCACTCGGAGAACTTGCCGTTGCACTCGCTACATGCAAATAATATACCGGCACCTCTAATAAAGGACGGCGGGCACACAACACTCGGTCCATCAATATATTAAAGTAAATTGAAATATTATCACTATCTCCTGTCTGCATCGGTTCAAATTTAAAATTGGCTTTGTAATACACGTCAGCATGTTATGCATTGTAATCGAATCGAACGCGCGACGAGAACAAAAATTACTTCATGTCAGATGGTATCACATTATATACACAACATACATACACATACCTACCTATTTAATATTATTATTAGGTACGCACTGTTTATGTACGGACAACTATTATAATATTTAGGATCAAAATTATTGTTAAATTGCGTGTAAACGGTTGTAGTGGCGAACGATCGCGGCACTGTGCGCGAGGGATGCGCCTATTCCGGTGTGCTCAGGTTGCTTGTCGAAACATAAATAACAGGTGGAGTTCTGTGAAGCACATACACAATACACAGTAGGTAATAATATTATAATGAGATATTTTACGGCGGCGGAGGGACAAAATTGTAACATGGGGTAAATTATATCCTAGGCATATTATATTTTTAATTTTTTTTTTTTTAATAATATAGTAAGTTTTTCCTATATATTATTATCTTATAATATGTTTATGTAAAGATAACCTATGCAATAGCCGCTGCATTTATATAAAATAGCTATTAAAAATGAGGTGAAATTTCTATAAAGAGTTTTCGCTCACTTTGCAAAGTTTAATAACATGATGATGTAAACATGATAATAATAATAATATAACGATTGAAAAATTATAGTTTAAAAAATAAATATAATATCATTGTTATTATGTATAAATATGGAATTCAAAGAAGAAAAAAAGTTTTTTGTAAAAAAATATGAACATCATATACCTACTACAACCATTTAATACATTTTTCATTGTATATCACTAAATATTTACTTAAACATCATAGATGTATAATAGTAGTAAAATTTTTAATCATTGAAAATAGTATTTATTTTTTTTTTATACATTTGAAGCAAGTGTAAATATAGGTATTGGAATATCAAACGAAAAACTGGAAAAATATAATTGTAATCGTTGAAATTTACAATTGAAAGTTTATAATTACCAACTCATTAGTCATTTCAAAATTTACTTGTTAAATACTGCGATTAGTTTTCATAATATAATATGACGACATCGTACATTTCAAAGTACAGTACAACGTAAAAAAATATTTTCATAATAGTTCAAAACTTGTTTGAACTGCGTCTGCAAATTTAATCATTGGTTATTGTTATAATAATTATGTTTGAATATTATAATGATTAATGATCCTATCCAAACTTGTTCTATTTTTATTCGAAAAGAAACAATAACGATAATAATATGTATTCTAATCTGTTTTTAAAATTGAATATCGACTAAACTATATTATTCTACAATCTAAAACTGTGAAAGAACTTTAGTATATATATTTGGGGGAGAGGGGGTGGTTAACAAGTCAAACAAATAAAACTTTTCAATGATGAAGTACTAAAAAAAAAATTTTAAAGTTTTTAAAAGTAGATACATATACAATATATTTTTGTACAGAAATATTAAATATATTTTTGGTGTCGAAGTCAAAATATTTAGATGTTTATAATAATATTATAGTCTTATACAGTTGGATTAAATGAAATAAAATATTGTTTTAAAAATGATTATAGCTGTTCTTTAGCTTCCGAATGATACTTCAATGAATGATATATACTAATATAAAATATGATATGTCTACTACTATAACAAATAAACAGGTACTTATATGCATAATATAGGATATAATATTTATTTACGGATGAATATAATATTAAAATATATTATACTGTTATGATGAAGATATTATATACAGTGTGATCATGATATTAGGTACTACTGAATATCTCAGCTGGGTTACCTTGTATTTAAATGAGGTGATAGGGAGTACTTACATAGATTTTTTCAGACAAATTTCATATTTTTAGCTCTCTCAGTACGTGCATGCGCAATACAAATTACTTTTTAAGTAAAACAAATTTTTTTCCGCAGATTCGGATAGGGTATTTTTTTCAAACATTTTTTGTATCAAAAATTTTTTTCTATATTCTACTAAACTGACCAAGTTGGAGTATGTCAAAATTTGAATTTATGCATAATTCGTGCAAAAAAAAAAATTTATTAAATAAATTTATCGTATGAATTGTTCGGAGTTTTTTCATCATGTTCTAAACATAAAACATGATTCCAGTCATCTTAACAATTCAGTCGAAGTTGCCGCCGTGATTTGGTCCTCACTAAAAATATCACATAATGCTGCCTGTATTTTGTTTTTTAAGACCTTAAGATTGACAGGTGGATCTGCATAAACCACTGCAGTCATCAAATATCCGTATAATCCGCAAAATCCAATGGCGTTATATCTAGACATGTGATATTTTAAGTGAGGACCAAATATCAAAGCGGCCACTTCGACTGAATTTTGGAGGCGACTGGAGTCATGTTTAGAACGTGATGGCGAAAACTTTTTATTTTTTATTATAACATTAATATTACTATTATAATTATAACTATTTTTTTGTACATTTAATTAATACAGTTGAAGGAATATCATACACTTAAAATAATGTTTAATTATTTGCATTTATTTTATTGTTTCCAATGGTTATAAATGAAAATATCATTAAATACTCCAACTTGATCAGTTTTTAAAATAGAAAAAAAACTTTCTATACAATAAATGCTTAAAAAATACACTCCACCTGAATGTGCATAAAAAAATTTGGGTTGTTATTTAAAGAAAGTAATTTGTATTGTGCATGTGCGCACCAAGAGAGCTAAAAATTTGAAATTTGTCTGAAAATATGTATTTAAGTACTCCATATCACCTCCCGAAAAACCCATTTCGCAATACAAAGTCACACAGCTGAGGTATTCAGTGGTAGTAGATACCTAATATCGTGATCACATTGTATATTATACAACCTTCTGTAATGTCTAAACTGTATTGTCTAACGTCTGATGAAGGCAACCCTCCCCCTACCACAAAAGGTTTAAAAAAGTAAGAGCATTTTAGCAGTAAACGTTGACTATTATCTCTAGACAAATTGTATACTCTATAGTTGTATTAAAAAAATAATATAGTTTGTGCTAATTTCCTATTATCAAACATAAAGCTTGCTCTCTACGTAAAATGTCTAGCGTGAAATGCGTGTCGAAATTTAGAGTCGTTGTTCTTTTTTTTTCACGACTACCTATAATATAATAATATTGGCCATTTTATATTTTTATTTTTATTGTTTTATTAAGTTTAGGTACCTACCATCGGATCCGCACGCTAGAGATGGAGATAAATTGATGGATGTCTGCTGATTCTTCTTCGCTATATTATACGCACGTAACGTTAATAATAATATTTTAATATAATTATCATAATAATAATAATAATATAACGCACGGCCGGACGCAGCGCGTGGAGGGGCATTAGGTGGACCGTTCACGCGTCCGACCGGATTGGATTGTCCCGGCCGGCCCCGTTCGCTCCTCCTATGTGACCGGTGCGCGCGTGGTACGCATACGTAATGACCGCCATGTACTTAAAATCGGTATATATGGCGATATCGCGAGACGCCGCGGATTTTGACGATAGTAAGAACGAAAAAAAAAAGACTACATCGAGTATTATTTATTATCGTATTTTTATGGTGAAATGCCTTCTTAATCTGAAGCTCCCCATTTCCTATGTGGGTATAATATTATATCGGTATACACATCGCCTACAAGAATTATTTACGGAAGTCGGTACTCAAAGGAATATCGTTGGAGGATTTAATCTATTAATATATTATAAGTACACATTTTGTGCTTTGTAAAATTGTCCTAAGTCAGTAAGTTATAGTAGGCTTAAACAATATGTAGTAAAATAGAAACTAAGTTAATACTAGTTTGACTTAACTATTTCAAAAAGGTAATGAACTAGTAGGTATTGATAAATAAATAGTATAGTTTACACACACACGCGCACACACACACACACACACGCGCACACACACACACACACACACACACACACACACACACACACACACACACACACACACACACACACACACACACACACACACACACACACACACACACACACACACACACACACACACACACACACACACACACACACACACACACACACACACACACACACACTTTACATCATTGTAAAATCAATACATACAATCGCTTTGCTCAAAATCTTAAATTGATACCAAAATATAGGGGTTACCAACTTACTAACATTCTTTTTTAAATTGTACAATAGTACTTATTGAGTTGCTTAATTAACTTGTTGTACATTATTATGGTCTTAATTGATTAATATATAGGGTACACGTGGTTAATCCATTGTTCAATTATGTGAAACTTCAAACTAAGGATTCATATAATGTGATTTCATATAGAAATTCTCTTGCGAAAATAGCATAACGTTTATGGTTTAGGGTTGCCGTGGCGCTCATTTTGGTATAAACTTTACAATAACTTATATTGTATCTGGACGTTGGACGTCCCAGACCAATCTCGGAGATGTACATGGGCAAAAATTAGACGAGTTGCACTTACAAACGTGATTATGTTATACTATGTAACAATATCTTGGTGATTGGATTTTATACATAAGATCCTTCTCGAAACATTATAAATTTTATCCTTCTGGCCAACGCATAAAAGTGACATAACAAATCTATATTCAACAAAAACAATCTAATTTATTGATTTTTTTGCTTTGATATTAATGTGATTGGCCTGTATTATCAAATTTGAAGTTCTAAAAATTACTTGCTTGTGTTTTTCATTTTTTAAATGATATATCGTTTAAAAGCAGCTCGAAATTATCGATCATGGGAATACTTAGCAGTAATAGCTTATATTATAAAAATTATAAAATCACTCACAAATTCTAACTGGTCAAATGATATTTTTTCGTGACTTTTGAAAAATAAAATGAAAATGTATTCTTCTTTACAGGATATAGAGTATATTCTTATACGATATCTCATCTTCTATTGCTTTCCTTATAATTATTTTCTGTACGCGATTTATGTGTAGTAACAAAAATCTTTGTATTACCGTTATCATTTTATTAGATACTATTTTGTTTATAGTTTGTTGTTCAGAATTTCAAAGCAATATTTTGACCTCGGAATCAATGGTGGTACCTCAAAGGTGACATAAAAAACAAAATGTGCTATGTCTAACAAAATATTATTTTGATATCTGTTCAGTAGTTGTGATGGATATTGATTTACCGTTAAGCGCAACGTATTCATAATACTTAGGGTTACATAATATTATTATAGATATACCTTTTTTTTTTCCAGGTTCAAAAACCAGGAACAGGTGGAAACTGTTCAGAACAATACTGCCACCCGTCCCTGTATTATAGATATATCTGTAAAGAGTGAAACGAAAGTCAAAATCATAAACATTTTGAAAACACTTGACATTTTTGAAAAAAATACTTTTTTCTTATAATTTTAAGCCCCAGAAGTAAACAAAATGTTTCTTAAAAAATATTTTTTCTTTCATTATTAATACCTACCTAAAGTTTTTTTATTTTTCTGAAACATTCTATCCATAAAAATCGAATCTGACCTAAAATTCAATCACGTATATTAGGTATATCACTTATCTAAAATTAAAAAAGATATTAAAAAATGCAATATTATTGGGAGTATTTTGTTGAATTAAAATCTAATCTCGAACGAGAATTTAATTAGTTATAACTTTATAGGTTTGAATTTAATTGTATGACTAATGGATGACCGTTATGACGTACGGTATTAAATACCATTAATGCATATCATTGAGATGATGAATACACCTAGTAAATGTACATTAAATTATCTAATAAAACGAATAGGTTTACTAATTTATTGAAATTTCAGTTTGATTTCATTATATTGATTTCAACTCATATATTATCATATTAAAGATAAATATACATATATATATATATATATGTATTTAGTATGTGAATAGTTATAATATCCATATTTCATATGACGAGTTCTTGAAAATATCATGTTGATAGTAATACAATTATTTTATATTATTGTTGTTATAAAAAAAAAGAAATACTACGCGATACAGAACTCGTTTTGTAGGTATACAATATTTCATCGAAGTGATTTATATCTTGTATTCAAAAATCTCAACAATACGATTGGAATACGGAAATAGAAGTTAAGAGAAGAAGAAAAAGAAGCCAAAAACAGAATAAGAATAAGTGAACAAACACCCATATACTGTAGACTATCATTGTATTTCATCTTTGAGAAAAAAAAAAGAAGAAAACACGAATTGAAGAACAGATTTTGACGAACACACATAATATACTCGCAAGCATATTATATTGTATCCATACATGATGTATGCTATACATTTTGCCAGCGATTCGAAGAATATAATATTGTTATTAATTGTCGATTAAAATAATTAAAATTCGTTTATATTAAACGAACAACCATCCACTGCAGTCTGTAAAATACCAGCTTGTTTGTTTATATATATAAAAAAATCACAGACATGTATACGAGGTCTATAATTATTAAAATATTGATCCGGTGCGACACTGCAGTCTGAACTAATGACCGTTTTTGTGGAACGACTCAGAAATTCAGTAGGTACATCGACGAATAATATTATTGTCAGCGATAATCACACATGACTGACTACACGAGGCATTTCGAATTGCATTTAGTGTAATATTATGAAGTATGAACTCGTATGACTATCGATGTCTTTAGAACAACACAACTCGTCCAACGGGTCAACATTTGCAAAATATTTTCAAAATACAAATTTGTTAGGGTGAATGGATTTATAAATTTTATTAATTACCCACAATACATTTTAAAGGTATTTTGGTTTTGAAACAATTAATGGCCATTTTTTTTTTAACGAGAATTTGTATATATTTATTTATTTATTAATAAGATGGGTGGAAGTCCAATTTAGATATAAAAACAAGTTAATATTTACATTATTTAGATTATAGATGATATATAACTAACAACAATATATGAGCACAACAAAAATTACAAATAAACTAGAATAGGTAATACTGGTAAGAGAAATAGCTATAGGAGTCAAGATTTGCATGTATCATACAACGAGTAAGGGGTTCTTTACCAGATAGTCAGTGCTTAATGTCGGTATAGCGAAAGGAGCAACGTTATGAGTATGGCGTGCTGGGACTCAGAAATGAATATGTTGAAAGAGAGATGGTGAATCGGTTTTTCCACAAATTAGGTTTAGAAGGAAGTCGCGAGCAGAGCGGTGATCTGCCAGTGGAAGTAGATTCAACCTATGTGACACCAGACCATAGTCATGTGGAGGATGGTGGATATTAAGCTTAAACCCAGCAAAGCTGAGAAATTTACGTTGGACACGTTCAATAGATTGGGAGTGGACCAGTGATTGAGGATTCCATACCACGGAACCGTACTCAATGATGCGCCTAATCAACGCCAATACAGTGCCCTTAGGGTTCTAGTTAATTTTAAAATTGTATTATTTAATTATTTTAATTCACTTTAGAATTAAAGTATCAATAAAACTGGATGTTTCAAGAATAATGTTCTAATTTGTATTTTGAAAATAGGTCAATTAACTATAATTTATTTAAAAGCTATAATAACTCAAAATTGGATCTGCTGAATTTGTTAACTGCAGTGTGCCTGTAAGGCGGAGAAAATTTATTGGACCAAACATCGTTAACATTGTTACGCGACGGAGCTTTTCACGAAAATCGCGAAGGATTTTAGCAATTACAACGACAACAACGATTTAAAACTCTGAAGAATTATCTATAATTTAACTAAGTCTATGATGTACCTACCTGTAATACATATTATATTATTTTTATTTCATTCGATGATGATCTCTGGTGCTTGGATCGTTTTTGAACGCTATTATCGTCGCGTTTAAAATAATAACACGTCGCGGCTTTCCGGAACCAAGGTTTATACATGGCAATTATATAATATATAGTATAATGTAGGTATAATAATATTACCACATAAATAATATACATGGACGATCACGGACTTAAGCCTACTTAACTCTCTACGTTTGTATATTATAATACACAAGTCATAACCGGCTCCAGCGAGCTCGTATCGCTATAATATATACTATATAAGTGCTACCTACCTATGTATAATAGTATTATATACAGATGGTTTTTTTTTCTCAACGTAAGATTATAATAATTCAACTAATTTTATCAGCCGGCTTTAAATAGTATTTTTCCAATTGATTTGATGCAATTTGAATTTTCAATTACTGCGTGTTGTATATTACATAGGTATACATATCAAAACATCTACCTATATTAAAGAAAAAAATTATCGTTGTTTTAGTTTTAGTTTATTTTAATAGCAACTCAACCCTAACCTTATTATTACTAAAACTCATCGGGTTGTCACAATTTAAAAAAATAATAATAATAATAAAAACGTGTTTTGGTGGAGTATTGTATTAAATTATTATAATATTTCGTAGGCACAAATTTTGAAAAGAGAGTTTTGAATATCTCAAGTTGAAAATAATGATTAAAAAAATATATTACAAATTATGTTGGTGTAAGTGTTATGATATATATCTAATGGGTATGCTTACTATAGGTATCTTATCCATAAAATTGAAAACCACCTGGTATAGGTACGTGGTATCGATATTTTATTTATAGTAATATTGTAACTTGAATTTAATCTGAGATACGGAAGGAAGTAAAATAAAATATATTATATAATACATTTATATTCGGTATTTACTTGTATTTATGCCAACGTATTATTATGATGAATTGTAGGTTGTGCACGCCAAATTCGGAATCTTATTTCGTTAGTTAAAATAAACATATATAATATATTATCATAATTATAATAATTAATGAATAAACTATAATTAAAAATACAGATACGAAGGTACGTATTGTAATACAGCTATCGAGCATATATAAATATATAAATATATTATATCATGTTGTTTACTATGATTATTATGTTTTAAATACCGATGGTATTGGTACAATAATAATAATTATTATCAATCACTTGTATTTACTATATTAATACGAGGTGAACGTTTTGCATACTGAAATTCCTCACCTACAGAAATATTCATATAGGTAGATACCAAATATACCGCGATATAATACTTACATGTCTATATGGTTTCGTAGCCAATTTATAATTCATACACTGCACGCGATGTTATTATGATGCAGTACGTATAATAGAATGCATACATATTATCAGACGAACTGCCAACACATGATATAACACGCAAAACCTAAATAACGTTATTGTTTAGGATTATACGAAATTCGATAATAATTATTCACGATTTACCGCAATGGCCATATTCCTCAAAATATAGACGTTCATCATCAGCGTTATATTTATGCTAATGGAATACTGCAGCCCTGGTCGCGCGTTATATGAAGTATATAATAATTATATATAAATAAGTACTTACGTTATAAATTTATAATATTAATGATAATATATTAATATCGTCTTGTTGCTTATTTGTATGCGATTTTCATACGTCTGTTTTAAAACTCGTTTTGTATATCATATACCTATAACAACTATTTGGGTTGGTATAATGCATACTTCGCAAGTGTTGCGTGGTGCAGGCTCCGCGAGTGAATTTTCCCATAACTCTGCAGCTGCCATATTATATTATATCCTTATCACAATATATTATGTTTTATATTATAAGATTATTATTATGATTTATATTTAACAACGATAAAATATGACGCGGCAAACGGTTAAGCAAAATTAAAAAAAAAAAAAAAACGAAATCCAACGAACGAGAACTGATCGCACTCGCTGTGTACAGGTGTGGGGTTGAGTGGACGTAGGTGAATAATATTACTATAATATAGTTGGCGGATCGTCTGTGCGCGCACTTTA
Organism: Diuraphis noxia; assembly: GCF_037042655.1. Lineage (NCBI taxonomy): Eukaryota > Metazoa > Arthropoda > Insecta > Hemiptera > Aphididae > Diuraphis > Diuraphis noxia. Next base: position 16,225,028 of record NW_028301714.1, on the reverse strand, counting down.
ATGTTTTACCATAGTTTTTTCGTACTGGTAAGATATGTATACACAAACACATTTTTTTTATTTTTTTTTGTAATCAGACGTCATACCGAAAACAAGTTTTACGTGAGCGACGGTGGTGTAGATACCTACATATATAGGTATAATATTATACAGGGTGATCCATTTAAGTGGGTACACTAATTATCTCGAAAAGTATTAACTTTTTTTGAATTTTTTTTTTTTTAAACTTCTAGGTTTATGTTTTTCTAAAACCGTATAATATTTTAATTTTTTTCACCCTTATATTTATTAGTGAAACCACTATCAACTTTTGATTTTCAAATGGTAACATATAATAAAAATATCATGAATTAATAATCCCATTTTTATTGTGAATTTACGCGTTAACATTTTTATTTTTCAATGATTCGTTTGCGAGATACAGCTCCTCAAAGTATTGGTGGTTGAAAGTCGGTACCGCTGGAAAATTTTAATTTGTAAAGCCCAGAAGCTATAACTGATAAATTCGATACCGTTCGAACTAACTACCTAAGGTACCTAACATTAAACATATTGATAATTGTTGTGCTTTGAACCTCATTAATTGAATGTCGAGCTATTAGTGCTATTACACCTTTATGCTAATTTAACCATTAAAGCTACGTTTTGTTGACCTTGACTGTCGCACCAAATCCCCTCCATAATCAATATTACCATAGAACAATAATAATCGTATTACAATTTACAATTACCGATATTTGGCGATACCTTTATCATTATTTATAATTATCTATGATGACCACGGTCTTATGAGATAATAGAATTGATTAAAATATTATAATATCATATTAGTTAATTAATGATAATAGTAAAGAAAAATCAATACTGATTACTGATAAAAAAACTTTAAAACTTGTGAAGTAATATACAATAACGTATATTTTGTATATCTACTGACTTGGTGTACACTATACATGTTTCATCTAAGGATACATCATATAAACAATAATAGAAACATCTTGAAAGCTTGAATTCTTTTCTAATTGAAGGTATATCTTGGTCTTTAATTAACTTACTGTTGCCTATTTTTTCAGTTAAATTGGTTATAATAACAAAAATATTGGTTGTATTTGAAAATGTAATTTTATTTTTTAATTCTTTCATGTTTGTTAGTTGATTTATGATTATTATTTTTAAGTATATGGTATAAATATTACTCATTACTCTTTAGTATACACTAAATCTGTAGGCATATTGGTAAGTGTTTTCGTAGTATAGGTACTGTAATTATGAGGTCGGTTAGATAACTTATAATAATAAGACTAAACTTGAATAATCGGAAAAACTAGTTATTACAATTATTCATGATTTTGTTTTAAATAAACTATAACCCACTATAATAACATTTTAGTATATCTTTAGAATAATATATACCTATTTTTTTAAATTGTCAAAAAAAAATCAATTACAAAAAAATATAGTATAATAAAAATCAATGGGTATGGTACACCTTAAAGTTTACAATACAGTATACACACATATAAATACTAAACAAATATATCAGGTATAATAAACACCAATATCTTATGAAAATAAATTATTGAGTTTAATGTCTTATAATACTGTCCAGTACAAAATTTGAACACAATAATTTTTAAATCGATTTTGTGGTTTAAACGATATATCAATATGTACAAATATACTTAATAGCTTTAAAACATAGTAAGCGACTAATAAAAAATTACATAGTAAATGATACAATTTTTTTTAATCATACAATATAATACAGGTGTATGCTGACATTAATTTCAGATGGTTTATGATAAATTGACGAGGCTCATTACCCATTTGTAAAATCTCTTCAGAGGCGCATACAAAGCTACCTAAGAAATTGTTTTATATACCTTATTATTTATTTAAATTAAAGCATATTCAGCACACCCCTATGATACAACTGACAAAAGTTTAAAAATGTAACTAAATCTATATAAAATGAGGTGATTAGAGCCATATTTAAAATGTTATTTTCACAATTTAACAATGTTTTATTGCCAATATTTTTTCAATACAATATTAATTTAAAACTTTACTAAACTTGTAGGTCTTGTTTTTATGATTTACCTTCTAATAGGTTATTTTTTTTTTTTTTTAATTACCATTCAAAACTATTTCACATTAGTTTTGAATTAATTATAGCAAGTTAATAATCATAATTTTAAATATACATATTATATGGTGCCTAACCTATAAGTAAACATCTAGCATATTGTAATTTTAAATGCATACTAATTGTACAACTTTTTTTCAATTATCTATATTATTTAATTAAAAACAACTTAATTCAAAATTGCAAATTCCACATATTACCCCATTTTATATTTATAATATTGTGAACCACTTAAATAATTTAAAATAATTTAATAGTGAAAGACTATGGATAGTTAAATATTTCAAATTTAAATTTATATAATATTATGTTTTTTTAACAATACAATAATTATGAATATTGTTACAAACAATAAGGTGATATGTCAAATACAACTTAGCTGTTTCAATATGTCGTGACTGAAATCACCCCATTTTATATTTCTATTATTATGAACCACTATAAAAGGCATTTGTGTAGCAGGTGATCTACCAATTTAATAGAAGTGATCCACTACAAGATTTAGGTACCTATAATAATTATATGTATAATATGTACATTGTACATACCTATTAGGTTTAAAATATATTTTACCATTAATTATTAAGATATTTTTTTATTTAGGATTATCAAATCAAATAAGAATTCATTCAAAAATACACAGTTTACCGCCATTGATTAGTGCTACTATATGAAAATTATATTTCTATTATTATCAAAATCAGGAGTACGGCACGTACCTACATTATCATAATAGTAATACATTATAGTTTTCGGCTTAAATTGAGAAGTATGTAATAAGTAATAACTATAATAATTAATAGGCAAATAATAAAGGAGTAGAAGCGCACTTGATCGACTTTACAATTACTACTATGAAAGAAATGCACATTTATAAAATTTGATGGAGCACCTGCTAGATAAACACCCTTCAAAAATGTTACCATAATATTTAAAAGCCCAGGACTATGATAAATCTATTCCAAATTAAATGATACAGTTAGATCAAAATATTCATTATGCAGTAATGCAAAATATGAGTTAAGATCATAACATGTATTCAAAAAAATTGAAACAAACTCAACTTAACCCCTAACTTAAAAAAATACAGTAAAATTTAAAAATGGGACTAATAATATTTTAACTTAGATTTCGTAGGTGGTAATAAATAGCTAACAACACCAATCAAACAGAAGAACTATTCAGTTGCAAAACACTAAAACAATATAATTTTAAATACAAATATTTTTATGATACATAAATATTAGGATTAAGACATACCTACCTAATATTATAACAAAGTAGTTATTTAAATAAAATATTTAATAATACCATGTATAATAATGAAGGTGCGTAATTTATGATTTTTTTTTTAATTTTCTAAAAACATATTTTACCACCCATTTAAGTATCAATGATTGATTGATGTTGTTAGCTAAATTAACTTAATTGTATAATATTTGTTAAAATTAAAAAAAAAAAAACATTAGCAAGTACTATTTTCATTTAACATATTTTTAGTTTACTATATTATTGGGATTAAGTTTTTTTCTGGAATGCAGATTGTCAGACTTGATTTTTAATCTTCTTTGAAATTAACTTGAGTAGTTGAGTATTTACTATCTAATAAATTAAAAAAGGATAAATATAACCAAATTATTTAACGGTAAAAAAATATGTTTACATACTTAATTCATTTTGTAGTCCCTCCCAACTATTAAAATAGTATATGGGAAACAACATTTTTATTTGTTATTGTTCTTGTTTGGAAAATATAATGGACGATAGAAAATTATGTGATTTCAATATCCATCTCCAAATCATTTGGCCAAGTATATTTGTAGTAAATACAGATCAACTTAGTTCTTACTGTTCTTAGTAATAATTACTATGCCAGAATGTAAAATTTGAATATATGCAACTTATAAGTACTTCTGAACAGAGAACATTATATTTTTAAGTATGTATGATGTAGATAGGCAACCATCTTGTTGTGTCCAAGTAGATGGTAATAAGTAAATGAATAATATAATATATATGAAGTTGTATTAGGTTTGTGCTATGGTGTATTGGTGTCAGCCAATAATTTTAAGAGTATAACAAATTTTGTGTTATCAAACTTTGAATAACATTTATTGGTGGTGTAACTGAATGAACAAAACTGATTTAACTGAAAATGAAATTTAAATAAAAACTGTTAAGACGTCATAATAATGTATGGTAATATATGTACAAATTAATGTATTAATCATAACAATTTTTCTACATATACATTTTAAGAAAACTTACCAATAAACTGAATGTAGGTACAAATGTTGTGCCACAGAATATAACAATTGGTTATGCTTTCCAAGTGGTTGGTATTCATGTATTATCAAATTTACATCACACTTCATAATATAAACTTAAATACATAGGTATATTTTTGATTGAAATATCAAATAAAATACATAAATATATCCCAAATTAGGACTTAGGTATAATGTAATTTTAAGTTCAATAGAATATTTTTGACAAACTTATTGATTCAACAACTATTTTGTTAGGTATATTATGCTTTTAAAGAAATTTAAACTGTCTGTCTACTTATAACGGTTTACAACATAAACTAACTATACATATTTAACTATTAAAGTAATAGTGCCATGCTGCATGGCCACATGGTTTAGTATTTTATTTCACAAGTTTTAAAGTTTTTTATCAGTAATCAGTATTGATTTTTCTTTACTATTATCATTAATTAATTAATATGATATTATAATATTTTAATCAATTCTATTATCTCATAAGACCGTGGTCATCACATAGAGTAATAATAATAATTATAATAATTACTCTATGGGTCATCATCAAGGTGTATTGATAAGGAGTCGTTACTTGTTTGATAACTTGATTGAAAACTATACTACAGATAGTCGTCACCACCGGGAGCGCTGTATGTCCTAAAGAGGCCGATAAACGAACACTTTTGTATACCAAAGCCATAGAAAATTGAAAATATATTATGATTTAAGAAATAAAATTTAAAATTTTACATTGCATAATGACTTCTATGTTCTAAATTATTTGTATTTAAATACTTTCTTTTTATCAAATACAATTATTAATATTATTAAATATTGTCATTTTTAAATTTCCTATTACAAAAAAAATATATGAAAAATGTGAGAGTTAATTCACTAAATTATCATACATAATGCTTTCAAAGTGTTACAATGAACAAATAATAATTATTAATTATTAATTAATATATTGATTTTTAAATACAATTCATTATTTGTTGATATTGAGGTTAATACTAGTATTCATATTACCTATGTGTTACCAAAATGCATATATTTTGAATACCTTTTTATAAGCATTTATTACTCAGTTGTACCTATCACCATTGATTTTATAATATATTCATAGTTTTTATAGTATATTATAAAATCAATGCTATCACCTATATATTATTATAAATTATTAACCGATATCTTGGGGATAGAAACATATCCTTATGCTAAATGGTTGATAGATTTATATGGTCATCCTAGATCAGTGCTTATTTTCTTTAGACTTTAAGCGTTTATGGAAAAAGTTTAAATACTTAAATTTTAATACTATTATTAATATTTTTCAAAAGTATATTAAAACATTAATTTACTATACATTTTAATAATTTATCTGTGTGAAATAGTACATGTAATTTTGGTATATACCTAATTTAGAAAAAACAATATATAATTTTGATTAAGAGGGCCTTGACAGTTTTACATTAAATTTAGGGAGCCTCATGACAAAACAATTTGAGAAGCACTGTACTAGATTATATTGTAAAATATCTAAATATGTATATACAATAATATGTATATAACTAGATGTCCCGGTAAAAGATCATGTTTGTAATGTTGCATTTTAATTTAAAAACTTCTTATTCATTTTTCACTGTTTATTTTTCAAACATAATTTGTAGTTATTAAAGAAATATATTATACAGACAAAATTTTTGAAAAAGGTTGGTTGCTCATTACACAGTCAAATATTAACCAAATATATCATAATGCAATATGTCAAGAATGATATTCACTTGCAAAAGAAAAAAATGAGCAAGTTGTTAAAAACAAGAAACCACCAAAAAAACTAAACAATTTTTCAAAATTAGTTTGATGTTTATAAGATAACTATTATTGAATAATATTAAAATATAAATAATAATAATATACCTAATCATATAATAAAATATGCAAAATATTTTAAACATGTTTTTAGAGTTTTTTATGAGCACTAGAAAATAATACTTCACTATACCAGACTACTATTAAAATTAGGAGCAGAATCATAATAGATTTAATTTAATTTAAAGATTTTAAGAAGGATGCAAATATCCAAAGAATAAGTGACTAAATTATACATCATATTTTATAGTTGATGTCTACTCGATAAAAAATATTGCAAATGATTAAAATGCAAATTTAATGTATAATTACAGGCTCCAATTTATTATGCCAACTCAATAAAAAAAAACTTATTATGATTCATTGTTTTAGTAAATACTAAACTTCAATTTAAAAAAAAATAGCATTATAATTCGTAATTTTTAAGACATTTTGCATTTAAAAGTATGAATACATAGGCCTTCATAGGACAGGAAGCGCGCTCTGGTGACTATAGAACTGTGGTAATATTTTCAATCAAGAGTGTATACGTATAGGGGTCCAGAGTGACGACACCTTATCAATACACCTTGGTCATCATAGATAATTATAAATAATGATAAAGGTATCGCCAAATATCGGTAATTGTAAATTGTAATACGATTATTATTGTTCTATGGTAATGATGATTATGGAGGGGATTTGGTGCGACAGTCAAGGTCAACAAAACGTAGCTTTAATGGTTAAATTAGCATAAAGGTGTAATAGCACTAATAGCTCGACATTCAATTAATGAGGTTCAAAGCACAACAATTATCAATATGTTTAATGTTAGGTACCTTAGGTAGTTAGTTCGAACGGTATCGAATTTATCAGTTATAGCTTCTGGGCTTTACAAATTAAAATTTTCCAGCGGTACCGACTTTCAACCACCAATACTTTGAGGAGCTGTATCTCGCAAACGAATCATTGAAAAATAAAAATGTTAACGCGTAAATTCACAATAAAAATGGGATTATTAATTCATGATATTTTTATTATATGTTACCATTTGAAAATCAAAAGTTGATAGTGGTTTCACTAATAAATATAAGGGTGAAAAAAATTAAAATATTATACGGTTTTAGAAAAACATAAACCTAGAAGTTTAAAAAAAAAAAAATTCAAAAAAAGTTAATACTTTTCGAGATAATTAGTGTACCCACTTAAATGGATCACCCTGTATATACTAATGTGCATATATATAATGTATATTTATATGAATACAATAAATAACACCTCCTTTGGCTGTGGGCACGATATTGATATATTATACACACATATTATATACGTCAAGCGGTGTTGCCGACAAGCGCTAGTCATAAGTCGCGTATTACTTGTATTTATTATTATAATATCTATAGTATAAATGCCGCCTATAGCTGTATATATATATACATTATATGCATCTATAAATACGACAATGCACCTAGTTCGTGAAAACCATATAATTGTTGTATAATAATTATATATATATATATATATATACCTATATATAATATATAATGTATATGTAGGTACACCGTTAACGCATGTTCCAATAACATATTAGTCAAACGTACCTATATGTACCTACGTGACAACGAGCTCGCGGTTATCGTACATTTGAATATCGTGTGGTGGCTTAGGATCTAGTGAGTATCGTTTTTAAAATTATTACATATATTGTGTGAATCATGTGTGTGTTTATAAATTATACAGGTAATTTAGAATTACGAGTGTTTTATAGACCTTCGATGGTCGGATATAAGCTTTTTAAAGTTAATCAGGGCCGTATTCATTGGTATGGCAAGGGTGGGGGAGGCGTATACGAGCATGTACTTAGTTCGTGCAACGTGTATAGTATATATAATATATATAGGTACACATGTTAATGCGTATTACAATTACAATTAATAATATTATTATATAAGTCGAACGTATCGACGCGTCAACGTGCTCATGAGTCGTGGTTATCAAACATTTTAATATCTAAGTGACATTGGGTGTACTTGTTTATTATTTTTATATGTGTGAAAAACGTGTGAACCTATTTTAATATGTAGGTAGGTAAGTAGTATAATATTTGCTTGTCTATTATAGACCTTCGAGGATTGAGCTTGCTTAAGCTTTTTAAAGTTATTCAGGGACGTATTCAGAGAATAGAAGGGGGGAGGTGTTTAAGCCAGCCATAACAGTACTATAATACGTACAAAAATTTTAGAATTATAAAATATGGTAACTACTTAATAATTGTACTATTATATTATAGTCTTTACTATCATTATTTTTTAAATTCAAATGTATTTAGTATAATATGATCTTAAGTTTAAAAGTAAAACGATAAAATTGTGTACACGTTTTATCACGCATATTTTTATACAAATATGCTAATTTATCCATGATTGCATGTTGAATTAATATATTAATAACCCATCTCATAGGCTTATAAAATAACGAAAATATTCCCTAGCTACAATAATAAAAACAACTACTTACTATTAATACCTTATTATTACCTAACTACTTGCCTTCTGACCTTAATTATATAAAATGTTATAACAATTAAACTTTTTATAATAGTTTGAATGCATTAAATTTGAATTTTCTAATATAGATATACAACAATTTAAAACCATTTGTTTAAGAGGTTTAAAATGGAAAGTTAAAAAAAAAAAAAACGTAAAATTTTCAATGATCAATTGGATAACTTAATATATTTTTTTAAAGGGAAGCCAATTTACTATACCTTACTATTAATAATCATCAATATACAATCAGTCTATAATCACACAAAGTAGATAACTATACTGCTTTTTTAGTCATATATTTTATTAAGATACTTATTTCTGACTTTTGAGAATTGTGAAGTAGAAATACACAAATAAGTAAAAATTACAAAAATTAACTTAATAAAATAAATACATAATATTAGGCATTCCTTAAAAGATATCAATGAATAATTTGCATAAAATATTAAACATATGCGAGTATAATAAAATATAATTATAAACATATAGACGTAATTTTGCTAAAATTCAGGGAGTGCAAAATTAATCAGGAAAGTTACAAACTGTCTACAAAATGTCAAATTCCCTCGATTCGTTTGAAATTTTTTTTACCAATATTTTAACTCAATTCCAGTTCCTCAATCAAAATTGTATACAGTTAATCAGTAAATAAATATGATAATTAATATGATAAATAAAATAATACGAACTGTAATAGTAATTGTATTATTTAAATAATAAGTCAACACTTTGATTTATTATATTGAATACATACTATAATTACCACATTACATTAAACTTAACTTTCTACCATGTACAGTTACTGGTGCATTGAATTCGTCAATAAAAACTTCTGAATCTATAACCCGATGTCTTTCAATATGCAACTTTGCTATATTAGACAGACTTTCTTGTCCCATATAATTGTTTTGAGGTAAGTTTTAAGCCTTCGTAAGCAGGAAAAACTTCGATCGCATGACGCGGTGTTCGCAGGTATTGTCAAAAATAGTTTAAGAATTTCATACAATAAAGGAAACCCATCCTTAATTTCACCTTGTTTCATATAATCCAATTTGTTTTTAATTAAACTATTATTTGAGTTATTTTGTTTAGATTTGAACATTTTGCTAAATATTTTTAGTTTTATTTGAAGTTCATGACTACCTATCAAACTTATAGGTCTTACAAACGATGTCCAATAACTTTACATCAGAATTTTCATTAGTTAATATATTCATCAGCCCATCCAATATCTCTAGTTCATTTTCTTGAAACCGATCCTTAATTTCTTTCGTAATAATATTAATATACAATACTGAAAAATAAATATTTATACGGTAATAATCTTTAATCCGTGATTCTTGAAGTTAATGTCTATACCCCCTCAAATTCTCATTGGTGTTTGTGTTTTTCTAAGTAATTGGGCAGGTTCGATATTATTTTCTTTTGTAATTTCAGTTACTTTATCCCACATTTCATCAAACTTTTCTTTAAAAATATTAGTAGTTTGAGTTGACATACTAATGATAGCAGCATAAATTATGTTTATAGACTGTAGATATTTAGATAATATATTTGTATGTATGTTATGATATTATCAGCTATTATCGTCGTTATAATTATTTTATAAATATTTATATTTTGACACAAGTTATTCATTTTAAATATAGAAAATGTAAGGGGTGCAAAAATATAGTTTTGCATCCCCTCAAGAATTCCAAAGAGTGCAAGTGCACCCATTGCATCCCCTAGATTACGCCTATGAATTATAAACAAAAGTATATAAGATTTAAAAAAAGTAGTTAGATATAAATTACATTTTTATATTAAAATATTTCATACCATTTGGTACAGTACTGTGATACAATTATATAATACATTTTATATGCGTTTATATAAATTTTTATCTAAATCTTGATCCAAATTCTTATCTTATTCATTTTTAGTTTAGAATAAAAATTATTCACTATCTATGCAAAATCACCAAACTCATCTCTCTCTCTCTCTCTCTCTCTATATATATATATATATATGTATGTATATTATAACATTATAATTTTTCGAGAAGCATGCGTGTGTGTGCGCACGCGCGTGGAGGAATAATAATATACACTTCTGGAGTTGTCACTCCTCGACCCTATCGTTTGTTTGTGTATAGTATTAGTCGTCTCTATTAAATTAAAAAGCAATATAGGTTGGTTATTATAAGGGGAGATCCGGGATATCAAGGAGATCTATTACGCAAACAAGATTTTACAGCCACAACAGTTTCTACAGCCTCTCGACCCATTCCACTACTTCCGCGATTATTTCACCCTTCGAATATCATTATATCCCAGAATTTTCAAATCCTATATTATTATGTCATATCGATATGAATATAGTTATAGAATATAACAATATAGTATTTTATATTTATACATATTGTTCGTAGTTTATATAATATTATGTTATAGAACACGGGTTTCTACGTACCCTGGAGATCTATTTAGTCGGAATTTTTTCTATTTTATTATTAGTAAGGGCTAGTGGCTCAATGTTTAGATAATAATATTAAAACCTTCATAAATATATATAATTTTAAATGATTAATTAAAAAAAATATAAGATACATACTAGTGCGTACAAGTACTTATATAATATGAGGGCGTTATTTTCTAAGCGCTCAGTGATCAAAATTTGTGAATTACGCAAACATTTGAAAATTATATTTAATTAACAAATTAAAATTCCGATAATATTTGAAAATTGAATCTAAGTTTGTAGTTATAGTCGCTTAAACTGGAATTAAAAGACATTATGCAAAGCAACAACTCCTTTACAAAAATATATTTTTATGAAATTTTGAAAATAAATTTTGACAAAAATGACCATTTTTTTTATCAAGCAATTCAGTTATTTTGATATAAGTGACTCAAAATATATTATTAATAGGGATTCAAAACTTCTTGTTTTTGTTATCCTGAGATAGATATTACCACAGAATAATATATTATATTTAAAAAGATACATAAAACAAATAACTTTTAAGTAAATAATAATTTCTGTAATGAAACAATATTATTTTACTATCGTAATAAACGCCAATGGAATGTTTAGTTTTAATTATTTCGCAACCATGATTGAAACACATTGCTAACATTCTATCAAGTTGGAATTACATTTTCTACAATTTTAAGTTTTGATGTCCATTACCCTGGAGAAATAGTGGTCGAATTGATCGAGTGCAATTTCTAAATTGCTAGTGCTACAATATAAACTATACAGTAAAGTAATATTACAATTGGCAATGTCTATGATACACCTACAATAATTTTCAGCAGTGATCAAGTATAATAGGTATAAGTGTATAACCATAGATATATTATTCATTTTTAGTTGGTTATCGGTTTTTGTAACTTTTATTTCTAAGAAGTATGTATATTACGTATCTGTCCTATCGCAAAAATATTATATAATTTTAAATATGCCATAATTTGAATCAAATATTAACATGGTTGGAACTTTAAGGAGGGTATTTGATCGCTAAGGTCCCGTTAGGTTGTGGTTCGTGTAAATGTAGGCTAAATATTTTATTGTCTCTCCGTTCCGCAACATCGTCGAGATTTCAAAAGATTTAAATATTGCACCGGCGCCAACATTATTATAATATTATATCATATAATATGTTATATGTATACGGTTCGTCATTATACGCACTATATTTTATAGCTACATGGTATATAAAGTATGACAACGATGATTCGTATTAATTCGTATCGTCGATTACAATATTATATTGTGTTCCCTTCGGACGGCCAAATTCGTATTCGTGTGTGACTGACCAGCTAGCGCCACGCACGTTACGAGATTATTCACAGTATAATACTCTAACATAATAAAATATTATATTATTATGTACTAGATAGGTAGGTACCTATTACCTATTTGTTGGAAACGATTCAGAAGTGGACCACGTCCATCGATGCCACTTCACATGACGTATACAATATTCTATTCTATAATATCATTATTATTGTGCGTGCGATGGACAAAAAATACGATGTTTGTAATAATATAATGACAAGGAATACATATAGGTATTTTTCAATGAACTTATTGGTATATTATGTGTATTTGATGATACCATGGTTTACGCGAATAAGGCAGCGGTCGTTGTACCGTGGTCGAAGTCGTTCGACGGTTTAATATTATTGTTACATTGTATACATACATAATACATATACATAGTATATAGGATATAGTGCGCCTCGTAGTGGCGTTCCAGCTTTAGTGACCAGCGATGACGAGTCACGACTGTTTTTCCCAAATATTGAACATATTTTTTGGTATATAACATATAGTTACTTATAGGTATCATCTTGGTTACTGTCATTCGTAATGTGAAGCTGATAGAAAGTAAAATATAGAAGAAAAATTTAAAATAATAACCCATAAATTAATAATATAAAACATTGCTATATTTTGTGTCATAAATTTATAATTAACACTGAGATGATATACCATAGTATGCCAGTATGTGGCTATATAACATCCACTTAACTGATATAAATTATGACAATAATTGCAAAAGGTAGCTATCATTTATATTATCAGACATCCGCAATTTTTAGTATAAAACTATAGATGCTTTTAACAATTTGGTATATTGTTATTTAGGTAAGTACTAAGTATATAAGTACATTGAACGAAAAAAATACTTTCATACCTATTTAAATTATTGTACTAAACATTATTTTAATAATAGTGGCGCCTACCTACTCAAACATTACCTATTTGTAGTAGGTACTTAATAATATTGTCATTTGTCTATAGCCCTATAGGTCATGGATGTTTTTGTGTCAACAACTTTTCTCTGCTCTTCCAAATTGTTGTTAAGTTAACTTTAAATAAAGTAGTAGAGTTTGCAGATGATAAGACAATGATATAAATACATGAAGACCCAATTTCTGATTCCCAAAACCTACAACATCACCTTAACTTAATTTCAAACTGGTACGATAAATGAAGAGCCAAAATAAACCAGTCAAAATCGCTTCACAATACCTTTACTCTTCGTCTTACCTCCTGTCCTGTAGTACTTTATCTGACATACTTATCCCTTTATCTTAATCGGTTAAATACCTAAAGCTAACCATTGATTGGTAACACGTAAGGGAAAAAATTTCTTTAAATGCGCGTGTCTGGTTGTTAAAAATATTGTTTTCAAAAAAACATACTAAATTAAATATAAAACTGCTCATTTGCAAATCCTTAATTCAGCCTATGAGGACATAATAATTTGGTCTATAACTTTGGGTCAATGCCAAAAAATTGAATTTTAACAAAATACAAATCGTTCAAAACAAAATATTGCCCATTCGTGAAGAAGCTAAAACGTACAATAGGTAAACTTTTTTTCAACAAACCGTATTCCCACCCTAATCTTCTAATATCTGGCCTAGCCACTCATACGATTCCTGAAATTCCTCTCGTCGTTTAAAAAGAAATTGATACAGAGATCTTCTTAACGATTAACAAAAAAATAAATAAATAAAATAATAATTAATTAATTAAATAAAAGTAAATATATATATATATATATATATATCAAATATATTTTTAAAAAAGGAAATTATGGTTTCTCCCCTCACCCTATCATGTTTTTCTAATATATTGTAGCAAATATTCTTATTATGCCTTTGTGCATAGATTGTATATTTTCTAATGAAAATTTAAAAAAAAAAACTTTAAATATGTTTAATACTTTAATTTTAATGTAAGTACAAATTAATATTGTTACATTTTAATTTTCGTAATTTAGTCAATTTTATTGCAATTTTATTATTATTACTCATTTATAAAGTAGATTTATCTATTTTTTAGTTTTACATACCACCTACTCATTACAATATTCTACTTTACTAAATACTTTTATTGTTACTTATTTGCTCCAAATCGAATAACGTATGAATATAACAATTTTAAGATAGTATTTATAGGTCAATTCGATGATGTTTAAGGTAGTTTCAGTAGTTTAGATTGTTAATGTATAATATGTAAAATATCATATTTTTATTTTTGTAGAATTTAAATATTATTTAATAAAAGAGCAACTTGAAAATAAATATTAAATTATGTTTATCAAATATTATACACTGTATATTATACAATACGCTGTGAACTGTAAAGTAAGAGTAAAAAATAATAGCAAATGAATAATATGAATTAAAAGCATTTATAACCAAACTTTGTTATTTTTAGTGTAATTTTCGGTATTCTTTAGTGCAGTACTGCAATAAATTGTACAGATTGTATACTTCTACAATAACCATCATGTTCAATTTATCACATAATATATTTGACAGCTGTCTGTCTATTCAAATCATCGAGTACTTCTGCCAGCAGTTGGTTACAACTTGTGTAGTATTATATACTTTGCTGATACCCTGAATACATGTATATCAAATAAAGAAAAAATATTGAACAAGTATTGCAGGCGTACCTACCAGACTTGACGTTAAATACTAGGACAAATGCGGATGATCACTCTGTAATCTGTATAGTATATATGTGTATATATATAACGTCACCGTGTAATGCAATTTAATTCCTATATGGAATATATGCCTTATACGCTATTAGTGCTATTTCACATAAAAGTACTTATTGTATTTAAATAACTAATGTATAATATAAAATATTATACAGTAATTTATGCTGGAGGAAGACATATACGCGATATCGGTCGATATAGGTACGAGTGAAAAGAAAAATAATTACCGTGATAAATAGGTATCTATGGAGCCGCAAGTTCCGGAGTCAAATATTTTATACGGAAAGTAGAATTCAAAAATTCACATACGTTATTACTTATTGTATTGCATATATATTATTTGAAGGCGCTTTATGCCTTAAGAACTTATATGATATGCTTATGCGCGTAGTTTGTTGTTATACGAGTTTACTAACTACGTATAGAAAATACCGACGTGTTACGCAAAATATAATTGTAAATATTTTGTTTCTTTTATATAGGTAAGTAGTTATAATATTATATATTATGTTGGTATTCGTATATACTCTAATCTTTAGTCTCGCCATTAAGTTTACGAATGCGGGAAATGTTTTGGATATTCAAAGTAGGTATGAGTTTTTGAGCACGACATTTATGTGATAATTATGTGTAGGTACAGTCGTAGCTTTTCATCGAAGTTAACATTATTTTATATTATTATCATCATTATTATGGAATTTTATATCAGTATTATACATATTATATAATTCGTATTCAGTCCAACGCGAAGTATAAGGCGTCGTATTCGAACGGAAACGTATTGTAAAAATTATATTTATGTAATATTATTATGCGACATGTTTTTATCCACATGATAAAACGACTATATTTATTTTTATTTTATTTTCCTCGTCCGATTGAAAGGTGCAGGCTGCTACATTATATTATATATTATATAGTCTTCACACTTATATCATATTAGTGTGTATATATATATACTGAAAAGGAAAAATCGACGAAATCAATTTAAAAATCTTGATAAGGTTTTCACGCTGGGACTCCCGGATAAATAATGAATAGAATAAAATCCCCGGGCCTTTGCCCCGAGCTTTGCAACGCGACGGTTATAGGTGGGCGGCAGTGAACGCGGAAGAGGGCGAAAAGAATGCGCGCCGCACGGACTGACGACGGCGGTGGCAGTGGTTGGAAGGAGCGCGGGAGAAAATCTCGAGGATATGATATATATATATATACATGTATATATATATAGGTGTAACGGTTGCGTGGGTAGGGAGGGTAGAATGGAAAAAGAAAAAACCAGAGAAAATAAATGTGCAGACTAAATTCTTAAAAAGAGAGGGAAAAAACGAGAAAACGCGTATTGGTGAAGGAAGTGCGGGCAACGGTCGGAAGAGAGAATGAGATAGAAAGGGATATATATATATATATATATAGAAAGCGAGAGAATGAATGAGAGAGAGCTGAGTGGAGAACGAACGTCTTAAGAAGTCCCTTTCGACTCCGTAAGTGTTTTTTTTGTATATATATATATATACGATACATAAAATCGCCTAGGGAGATTTTCATCCCTTTTTTTTATATCCTCTCCTCCGCCTCGTCGTCGCACCACGCCGCGCGCACCCGATGATTCAAAGACGCGCGGAAGAACCCTCCCCTTCTCCGGTTACGGCTCCACTGTCGTGTGCGGCGTTATATCTGTTCGGGCAAGATATCTCCTCCTATCTCCGTCGTACACCACGCTCTCAACCCCCCCCCCCCCCTAGCGTGTATATATAAGGGTATACGATTTATATATACAAGTACGTCTATCTCCTACGTACAGCGCGTGTCACCATGGTGACGATGACATCTTTTTTCTTCCTTTTTTTTTCGCCCTTTTCCTCATCCAATACGCGTTTATAAAAACCTTTCCTTATCACCCGTGCCGCACCGTAATAATTTTCGTACGTTTATTATTATTACTATTACTATTACTAACTGTTTTTGACGTTTTCATTTCATGTAAAGTGCATCGTTCGCGTCTCCCACGGAGACGTTTTCGAGTCGTTTCCATCTTGTGCGATATACGAATACATTATATGCAAATACGTACTCACACACACACAAAACATATATATATATATATATATATAATATTTAATCATTTGCCATACGTGCTGGGTATTCATTCGCATTTCGTGTGAATACAATATCCATGCCTTATATTATATAATTTAATAGGTTGTTATATTTTGTAAGTTATTATAATACATTATCGCGCAGTATAGGTACCTATATACTCTCTCGAGCACGCAAATATATTACAACACGCGTCGTATATAGGTATTGCTATGGTCTGACTCCGATCAAATCGTTTCGTTTCTTGTGTATTAATAATTAAAAACTATAATATGTAGTAGCTTGGTATAATATAAATAAATTATTTTAGTTACCTATTATAAAAAATTAATATTTTCATATCATTTTTCAGCATATTATAGTGGTTTTATTGTGTTTTCTTTTTTTCATAAGTTACAATTTTGAATTAACAATTTTAACTAATTCAATGACAACAACAACCGTTACAATTATAAAGCATCATACATTTTTTAACTTTTAATATTGAACCATCAATGGTTTCTTTTTATTAAAAAACTATTATGCGTATATTCACTTTAATAAAATGGAAAATTATAAACTTTAACAGAGACATAACTAAATAGCGGATATATAATGAAAACAATATTAATACTGCATACTTACTGCTAATATGTGGCAAACTTCCTGGGACGAAATACCTACCACTAATAAACTAAAATCAATTAAAAAGAAAATCATTAAATGGCATACCTACTCATCCCAATGCCTCTAGACGGTCTGAAGTAATCAACACAAGAACAAGAATCGGTCACACCAATCTTACCCACATACACATCATAAAGCATGAAATACAACCGGTCTGCAGTCAATGTAACGAGCCACTATCAATAAAACATATAGTCTTAGATTGTCCTCTGTATGTCAACTCAAGAAGCATTCTCAATCAACCTTCTTCAATAGAGGAAACATTTGGTGAACACAACTCCCACCTGATCCATAGTTTCATCAAATCCATTGGCATTAACAAAAAAACTTAAATATTAAGTCAAATCTATGTATACCCAATTCATTGTAAATATTACTGTATCACTTAAAACTTGTAAATATGAAACTTATAATCATAGCTTAATTATATTTATACATTAATATCTGTAACATACATACTAGGCTAATGACCTAGTTGTCGAAGCCTTATTCTTAATAAAAAAAATATATATATTAATACTACATATGAATACTCCGTCAATTAATTAAGATTGACATCGGAAAAATATATTGTGACACCAAATAAAATAGACCTGCAACTAAAACTATTTATACTAGTGAAAAGATGAAATTAATCCCCCTGTATATATTATTTTGAATTAAAATGTTTTATAATTGATTTTATTTTAACTACCCAAAACATATTCTTTCTTCCGATCTAATTACTGGAAAATTAACTGTAGAGTTCATTGTAAAAACAGACGGTTTTATTCGCAAATCGCAATCTTTACTATCAAACCATTTTTTAGGAGAAGGATATTTTAATAGCATAAGCATATATTTCTTAAGAGTGACTTATTATTAATATTTAGTTTAATATCAATGACTGTGAAGTGACGACAGTGTAGTTGCTCGACAACGTAATCAAAATAATAAATTATTTGTATATACTTTTTTCAGCCAAAATACAACGAAATTATTATATTATTCGTACGTAGTTTCAAGTGATGTGTAGTCTTCATCACGATTTAAGAGCTTAAAATAACAACCTATCACAACGATAATGTATGCGTTACTTTACAGTATAGTTCTGTGGCTGTAGCTGCGATCATTTTGACGGGGCGCCGAGAGAAACACACTTTGATAACAAAATAGTCAGGGCATTCGTGGAAGTGTACTTGTGTACTGGTTTTAGTTTGTTTGGTTTTCAATAATATTTTCATTCAATGAATTTAAGAAATTTTAATTTTTTTTTTATACTCACTATCTGCCACATATTAATTATTCATTAATTTAGACAAATATATTTAATACAATATAATTAGCTGATGATAATAAGCTTTTGAGCTGTAATGTGACAGCTCATAACTGTACTCTGTTGTTTTATTTTATTTATTCATAGAATATTTCAATTTTAGATTTTTAGGGAAGCTAAAAATACCTAAAGAGATCTTTCCGCTCCTTTTTTTCTCTGGACTATTTTCTCAGATACTATTTTCTACCGACTGCCATTATTAAATTATGCGTCTCGAAATGTGAAAGGGACACAATAATAGTCATAATATTATGTAGGTATAATAATAAATTATGCTACAAGTACCTACGTGATACCTAGATCAGAAACTTTTTTTGAACTTAAAAGGCCAAAAGTGGGGGGGATTGGTGGTTTGAATTCAGGGATTAGTTTTACGATTGATTGTAAAACGTAATTTTGAACATTTTCGTATTAAGTCTGAGGGCCGAATTTAAGTGTACATTCGTAGTACGCATTCTACCGCGGCATAAAGTCTTTGCCTATTCGACCGCTGTCCATGTGTTGGACCGCGAATGACCGTGACATTTTTAACCGTCGGTCAGTCGAAATACTGCAGCAGTCACCGAGGCGCCGCAGGCCGTCTTCACCAGTTGCATCGGCGCCGTCAACCCGCGACCGAACCGTTTTCGCTAGTGCGTATAATGGTGTGCAGCGTGATGAAATTCCGGCGAAACGAGAATATAAATTGTTTGTTTGTGCGATTCAAACCGTCGTTTTTCCCAAGATTACGAGTCGGGAAGTCTATCAAGGTAAGACGTACATGACTACAACATGAGTCACGCATAAATTGTAATAATATCATGTTATATTTTACGAATTCCTTGTGGTAGACAGTGTGTTCCATACGCCTCTGCGACCGTTGTTATGTTTACATAATAATGTGCAGTGTATCTTGATAATTATATAGACTTGTACAAATTCCAAGTAAAGCCTTGGTAAAATATTTAAGTAAGGCGATTCTTAGTATACCTATAATTTATAATAAGCACAGCGAAAGGTGCGACGATGTCACGGTGGGCGAGAAAAACGAACCAGTTACACGCACTTGGCGCCAATATGTCGTCTACATCTAGATTAAAAGCAGTCGACAAGACCGCAGAAACCGCGTGATACAAATATACCCCCCCCCTCCCATCACAAATCAATATAGTGATAAAATTATTCTATATGTGCAGATAAACTATTATATAGAACACTGCAGTATTATGTACTTAATGTAGATAATAATACACCTACCCAGATGGCGAATAGTCAACAGTGTAATAACTTATAATGTTAAAACACTAAAAAATTGTGAGTTTGTCACTCACCATTTGATCATAATATCATAATAATTTAGTATCAAAAAAATATATAGATATCGGTGGCGTACCTAAGTTTAATTTTTTATATTACATCATCAATATTAAGTTGGTTATTAAAAAAAAAACTATCGTAGGTATAAATATTTAATAAATATGTTTAATTTTTAAGGCGTCAAATTAAAATAGCCGAATATTTGAATGTACATCACATAGGTGGGTGATAAATTTAAACAATTGGTGGTAAAAATTAATCAATCAGCATTATCATCTCATATTTTGTACACAAAAACCACACGTTATGTTAAAGGTATTACATTATTTAGGTCACGTGGTTTATGGTTGTAGAACGGTTGCTCTGAAAAATAGCCTTTGGATGATAATGGTAATAATAATAATAATAAAAATGTAGTTTAAAGAAAAACAACCCTGTTCAAAAATTCAAAAAGCATCGTTTAGCGGTACGCGCGTAATGAAAACCCGAGGCCCTCATCGTGCCGTTTATTTTAAGTTTATATTTTTTTCCTCCGTTACGTGCACGTGCGATTTTTCGAGTTCGGGAGTGTGAGGGGGATGTGATGCGAAAACCCGGAAAAGCTCCCGGGCGCGTGACGATAATGAAAAGAAAATAACCCCAAGACGGTGGCGTCGGCGGTGGTGAATACTATATAATATATATATTACAACGCGCGTTGGGGACCGGCGTTTTTATTATCATTTTTTTTCTCGTCCTCTTTTACGCGTTTGCATACTATGATAATATTTATACACATATACATGTATATATATACATGCATCGTAGGTACTTATAGGTTAGGTTATATTATTATAATATTATACGCGTTATCATAATATAACCATACTGAATATAATATGCGAACGCGCGGCTATTTATTTAACGTGAGGCGCCTCGCATTTTCTCAAACCTAATGTATTTTTCGAAGGAATAAAAATGTCTACAAAATTTCAACTAAAAACAAAATTATAGTTACAGCGATGTTTAAGCTATGCGTTTCTGAAAAAAAAAATAATGATTTTGGAAAGAATATTTTAATATTGAAGCGCAGTGATTTCAAAACGTATACGTCATAACTTATTACCTGTGTGATATCTAGCATAATATCTGAATTCTGATATAAAATTACACCACTATACATTATTTCAACAGTGACTGAGTAATAGTTTGTATAATGGTGTTATTATTTGAAATTCATTGATATTACCTAAATATTGTTAGGTAATACAGATAAATAATAAACTGTGATTCAATAATCAATATATAGATAATATAATATTATGATTTCATAAGTATGAAAGTTTTTAGAAATACATCCTGACGGTCAACTTCAACTTATAAGTACATATTCGATTAGGATTAGGTTCTCTATATATTGCTTGAGAAGATTAATTTATTAATGTATTTTTTTATTATATTTTTTTATTTTTTTTGAAATATCGTATTTTTGCATGTGCATAATATTGAATTTAAACAGCAGGGTAAACAAAAACCGGTTTAACGGCTTTTCCAATGGGCTGCAATACATGTATTCATATTAATATTACGCAACCCCCGATGGGATTTAAGCTTTGAAACTCCCTGCGGGATCGATCGTATTTCCCTATACAATGTAAAATCTAACCTATTGCCTTGTACAGCCGCACAAGGGCTACGCCGAAATGCTCGAACTTCTCTCTTTAACATGCAACCCCTTTATATCTACACGCGCTAAAGAGATTTCATACTTATAATAGTCGTTTACGTATACGTCGTATAAATATATAATGTATACTGTATAGAAATGTAATATGTATGCGAACGTATACATGGTGCATTATTACAATTTTAAATAATGTTATCCTTGTTGTCGCCACGGAAATACGAATTAAAGTATAATTAAATATGATTCATTAACGATGAACAATCACTATATTTATAATATATAAAATCATAACTTTTCATAATGATTTTATTAATCTTTGATACCTCCCCGTCCTATATGAACTTATCTGAAAAAGTAATAAAATAATAAAAATTGTATATATAATATATATTTAACGATTTCTCCAATATTTATTTTTTTAATCTACCTATATCAACATTTGTTAAAAATTTTCAACTATAAAATAAAATTGAGATAGTATAAAATGTTTGTACTGTAGGAATAAAAATATCAAAAAATGTCTACTTTTTCGAAAACTTATCACACTGTATTTATGCCATAATACGTTTATATGATTTCAAAAAATGCTATTTCTTTTAATGTATAGTCATATGATAGTGAATACTACATTTTACTATTAGGAAATGTTACAGTATACATTACATTAATCAGACATATGACGTATTATAGAAGCATGAATTGAATCGTAACGTTTGTGATTCCGAACAAAAAAAAATTCTATCAATTAGGAGGCTAAATGTACGCTGATACTCAAAAAAAAATTAACCGATTTTGAGAACATTTCAAATCGTTTTTAGAAATATCAGAAAAATGTTGAAAG
The DNA here is from genome assembly GCF_037042655.1 of Diuraphis noxia. Taxonomy (NCBI): domain Eukaryota; kingdom Metazoa; phylum Arthropoda; class Insecta; order Hemiptera; family Aphididae; genus Diuraphis; species Diuraphis noxia. The sequence goes on along the minus strand of NW_028301714.1, from coordinate 16,201,820 downwards.
CTTACATTAATATGTACCTAGCTACCACAGGCGAATTGTTGATATCGATCGAATCAGTTTACAAAGCAAGGTTACACCGACTTCAATTTGCCAGTGAACTGCAAAAGCCATAGCCATACCTAGATACACTTTTATAACAGTATATTTTACATTTTTTACCGAGCATAATCGGGCCATACTGCTAAAAATGAATGTTGGTTTATCCGATGTTAATAGACACGAAAAACTACTGTACTGTTTTCAATAAAAGTTGTTATCAATAGATTCATTGGGACTTGGTGGCCGAAGGGTGCAGTTGATCTTAAGTATATAGACAGCCTCTGCTAAGTAGGTTTCTCACATATTTATTTATTTTTTACTTGTCTAAATGGTTGCTATTATTGATCTTATATTGTATTACTATTAGAAATTAGAATTAGAATAAAATGTCATATACATTTTTTACGAATATATTTATTAAAAATATAAATCTTTGAAAATGTAGCTTGTATTATATTAACACTTGAGTCATACTATATATTCGTAATAAACCATATATTAATATGATTATAAATTAATTTCAACACATATTAATAAATAGAATTTAACACCTCGAGGAGAGCGAGGATGATATATACTATATACTTTATATTGGTATATATTATATACTATGTATACCAAAAAAAAAAAAAATAGGTACTCCTTATGCACGGTAGCTGACCACCTGGTCGCATTTAAGTCAACACTTATATATATATAATATTAAATAATAAACGTCTATAGACGTACACAGTGTTCGGAAAGATTTGGCGTACGGCATGTCGTCGGCGGAATCACAGGTCGGTGCGCGTTAAGTCGGTATTCGCATAGCCCCACGCACTACACCCTATTCGAATGCCGCCACCCACCCACCCCTCTCCACGGGTCCGCACAGAGTCTCAGCGTCATCGCTCAGACGCGTCTCGTTTGCCCTCATTCGCGTGGATATATATAACGGAGAAAAATGACGGTATTAACCGTGCCCGCGGTAACCGACTCCGCCGGGCCCACGCGGCCTCTGGGTGAAACGTCCCGTTTTGGCGGCGGACTCGCGGGGAGGGATCGGCGGGGAGATATGTAGCCCCGCAAACGCAGGGGCGGCTATTTAATGACTCGAATAAGATTTGTACTCAGCTGGTGTGGCGTGCGAGACTCGTACACGCGCATTACACGGAGCGAGAGCTGCAGCTGCCGCATTCGCCATAATATAAATAACGCGTCGTGGCACGCGGGAGCGGACGAGCGGGTGGCGGGGACCGAGTACAGAAAAATCCGTGTACACGATATAATATATTATACATATATAATTCCGCGCTTTTTCTCCTTTTTACACCGATCGTCGTAATAATAATAATAATAATAATATCATACGCGTTTTTACGACGTACCCGCGCCAAAGCGTCCGCTATGTCGTCTCTCATCGCGCTGCAAAACGACGGTTTGTGATGTCTGGTGGTGGAACAAGGCGGCGGGAGTGCAACGCGCTTTGAACCAATATTTATTATAGTAAATTTTATTCCCTCGCAACCGAATCATATGCTATTATAAGTATTATAAACACGCGCATATTATACACATACGAACGCGCACAAGTTTTCCGCGTTCCGACGGCGCATCCGATCGTTTATGCTCCAAGTCCGTCGCGGTATTCCGTCGTCTCTTCTCGTTGTTGTTATTTTTGTAGTACGCATTATAACGTTATATTATCATGCGTGCGTCACATGTAACGGCAAAGCGGCGATGGGTGTCACCGTGTCGATAAAACGCAGTTCATGCGATGGGTGTCGAGATGAGGGAAAATGTATGTTTTTTAATGTATCGAATTATCGCGTCTTCGTGACACGTATGGCGACTAGGTATGTATGTTATGTATGTATATGCTCTGAGCCGGAAGCGGACGTCATATATATTCTTCCTATGCTCGGGCCGAGCACCTTATGTTATGTATACACTGCAGGATGCACGGTCTCTGCACCACGATGACGGCGCCCTTAAACAGTGTGGGTGTTTAGGAGGGGGTCAGTTTTCGGGGTCGGACGTGACTAAATTTTTAAGCGACGCCATAAATCATCGGATCCAAACAACGATTCCTCGTGTGCGACTATTATAGAACTTCGGCGAAACCGTTGTGCAAAAGTGGTTATTATAAAATACGATGTAGAACGCGTTCGGAAGATTCGAATTGATTACATTATGTCATTATAAATTCATACAATATTAAGTCGATATGTGGCACTAAATATCCCGTATAGGTATGTAGATAATAATAATAATATGTTACGTTATTATTTATTATTAATGTTGACCACAAACTCCATTCCGAGATTTTTCAACATCGAAAGGCATTAATATAATAAAAACCGACCGAAATAATGAACGTTCATTTTTAAAAATTCATGAGAAAAAATCCTAGAAATATTTAAAAACAAACAAATATCTCAAGTTTCATACTAGGTTTTCGCGAGTACAGATTGATTGACTACCCGTACTAATTTATTAAAATATGAGACCTTGAATTTATAACATATACCTAGCCATTACCATGGTTATTATATAAAGAATAATAATTACTATACCAAAGGTTAAAAAATAAAATATAAATAAAAGTACATTAGGCTATAATAGTCTTTTAAGATATAAAGTTTCAAAATATTTGTTTTTGATAGTGAAAAAGATCACTTAACTATGTATGTGTAGCCATATAATATATATATACGTATATACTTGCAATGATTTAACCTATACATATTATAGTACATTATCCAAATAGTAAAACAAAAAGTGGCCGTCTCCATAGGACGTGTTGCTAGAACGAAACTCAACAATAACAGCGCAATATTACTTATTATATACTCGTATGCACGTTGGTTAAATTCAACTTTTACACATCACGTATAAGTTTCTCATATTTTAGGATGCGTATAATGTAATATATTCATACACAATACCTTACTAGGATCGATTGACTACCAACTTTGAGTAATTATATAACCTATACCTGTAGATTGTTAGCAGCTAGAGAACTATTGTCATTGACACTGTGGTCGTCACTACTCAAAACTGATAATAATGTCGTTGTCCTTTTACACTTGTTGTACCGGATTTGTATTACTTTCCTACTCTATTGCAAATAATTTAAATTGTTAATGTTAATGAATGATAATTAATATAATTTCAACATTGTAATACAACCGTTGAATTTGTGCAGTTCGAAAAATGAAAATCGCATTTTTAAAATAATATAAATTTACGTCACAACTCACAATCTCACAAATTGAACAAAATAATTTATAAAAATTGAACGTCGTCGTTGAAGAGCTCTTACATTATTCGAGGAATTCAGACTCGGCCGTTTTAGGGAATCGGAGTGACGAACAATAATTCGCAGTAATTCCTATGTGTATTACAAATTTTGGAATACGGTCTTATACATATCAAAAACATCTCTTGCGTGCCAAATAAACTATAACTTATTTCATGGAAAACATCAAGTCATTTTGTAGGGTATAAAGGGTGGTTTTTTATGTTTGAAACAACGAAATAAGCAACGATCAATCATTTCACATAATATACGATACACGAAAACTGTTCTTGGCCAGATCTCTTGGTAGTATAAATTATGCGCTTACTCGTATTGGTTTTTTTTTTACGAATTTCACTACCAATACACATGCTGCACCTGCAGGCTGCAGTGCACACACATACACACACACACACACGCGTGATGTACACAACACAACCAGATAATATTATTAATATGATATTATACTTCATAGTATATTGTTATAGTTATTTATAATATACATCTCGTATATACTCATTACGCGTCGCGACGATAAATATCTCGAAGAGTTTTTCGTATATATACGATCTGCAAGGGTTCGCGGGTTCCTCTGACGCTGCAGATATATAACATTGACTGCACACCATTAATATAAATATACCTCGGCCAGCGTTGACGTCCCCTATGTGTATATGCGTGTATGTGTGCACGAGAAGGCGCTTCGATAATAATATATATTATATAATATAATATAGCTGCAGCTGCGGACGCAGCGAAAACCGAAAGGGTCCGCGCGGCGGTGGAGTCTCATCTGACCGCCTTCGCCACTATACCGCCGCCGTCACCCCCTTTTGTTTTACAACATTCAAACGATAACACTGTACATATTATGTATGTATGTATGTTGTATATATACCCTAAGCGCAATAATCGTTAAACGCACGCCGAACGCAACCTTTGGATACAATAATAGTAATAATAATAACAACAACAATAATAGTGCTGCGCTGCGTACATGATAATACTGCAAACACACACACACACACACACGCCCCAACGCATTGTTATATGCCAGTACGTAACATAATATACACATATAAATATATATACATAATACGCACATGAATATGAATGCCACGTTTTCGTATATAAATTTTGATAACAATATATATATTATACATGTATATAGTTACTCGTATGGTATCATATACGTATAATAAACACACCCCTCGTCGTCGTCGTCGTCTGTTTTTCCCTTCTGCTGCTGGTAGTAGTGGTTAGGTTAGGTTAGGTTAGGTTATTGGTGTTATTATAATTATGCGTTTTTTTTGTTGTTAGGGGGCGTTTGCCGTAGCGATTTTATTAGCCTCGTTAAAACCGTACGGCGAGGCTGTCGTATATTATCGTAATCGCACTGTATAACAATATAAATGTGTATAATATTTATATGTTTAATCTTTATATAAAGTCCATCTGTCTGTTATTTACGTTTATGGTTTCTTATTCATTTTTTAAATGTCCAACACTCAATTATAAGGTCTATTTTGTATTAATGTGGAAAAAATCCATAGAATTTTTTATTTTTGTCATTTACAATTTTTAACGTGATTTTACTTTTTACTTATGTCTGAATATTAATATTTGTGTAATATGACATATCAAACATTTAAAAAATGTATTGAATTATATGCACCCTATTTTATAGCTACTTTTTATCGAAAGACTTATGACTAAAAATACTTTATTTATTATTTTATTGAAAATATAAAAAAAAAAACTTAAAAATTGACTGAATAATAAGCGTTTTACGTTTAAAAATGTCCCCTTTTTACAATCTATAATAATAATATATACTATGGAGCGTGGCGCATTTGAGCGTGGTATTAACCTTGACTGATCTATGCTTATGATTAAGTTCCCGTCGACCACCACTCTGAATTGACAATATTCTGAACGAGTGGCAAGGTTACAATTATACTTAGTCACCCAACCCTTTCGAACAAGATTAATAAATTGCGTAGCTACTTATACAATTAGTTACTATAATTGCATAGTTAGGTATAATATCGATTTAAAAATAAATTATTATTTTTAATAAATGTTTATTTTTGCTCCCGATCATTTATTTTCACCACACTAAAATTATTGTCATGATAAAAAAATATGGCACACAGGATATAATATATTTGGTTATACAAAATCGCATAACAATCAACAATAATAATTATACGGGGTAGTTGAATTTACAAAATTTTAAGTATTATTCATATATCTATGTTTAGTTATTGTGCTGCTTTCGTTTTCAATTAAGTATTATTCACCTTTAGATTTTCGTTTATTCAATACACGATTCGTATAGCATTATGCAATATTAATACACGACATTTATATAAATCGGTTTTTTATGCTATATAATATAACAGTATGTAAGTTTAGAGAAACCTATTTACATATTACGAAAACCGTTTTAAGAAAACTTAAATTACTACTTATAACATACACCTGTATGACTATAAAATGTATGTTGATATAATACGCAATACATGAAATGAAGGAAAACGTATCCGGTTGAATATTGTTACATGGTATACATATTATGGTGTATACTATATACTTACTGGCTTACTGTTTCTATATATTGTATGATACAGGATACAGAAAAAATGCAGTATACCTACATTTGTTATTTCCTTAAGCGTATTAGAAAACATTGTGGTAAAGATATAAATATTTTAATATACAGTTGATACGTTTTTGGGATTTTTCGTTTGCATATTGAATTTCACCTATGTAAGTATAAATATTTTTAAATCAATGAATATTGAGAAATTCAAAAATCTATTTTCTACTTCACTCTAAATTCTAAAATAACATAGGTATTATTAGTTGTAGAGTGAAGAATTTTTATACTACAACAAAATACGTATTGTGAAAAAAACAACTTGTTATGATCATAAAAACAAATACACATGAAACATTTAATTTTTTTTTGTTTTGCACGTAATTTAACAATTATTTATATTCGTACAGTATTATTATTAGTATTATTTTACCATATTACTAGAGCTTTCACGTTGTTTGTTTTGATTCGAATGGCACATAAAAACTATGAATAAATATTATATACTAGTATAAGTATATTATGTATTTCTGTGACGAAGATACATACAATTATACGCATAAGAACATATTCGATATATTTCGTGTGGATTCCGTAATCCGGTATGGTTGGTTCCAATTTTTATTTTTTATTTTCAGTATAGTTTCTGAAAGGAAATTCTATTTTGTATTTGAGTGAAGTTCTTATTTAGAAACGATTTCACACAGATTCATTCCACAATAAGAGTGTATACAGATATTCTCCTCAAGTACGTATAAGCTTGGAAACTTTCATTGAAATTATTTCCAAGCCACGTTTTTACACAATGCAATATCATCGACAGTGAATATCAATAGCAGGTAGCTAAAATTATACAATATGTACCTACAGGTTTGATAATTATTGTGTATCACACAATAATTAATAACCATATTATATTCTACATTTCTACGCATTGCAATTACATAGAGTTAATATTTATACAAATAGCTATTTTATTATATTATTGCACTGTACAGTAAGTTGTATTAAACGGTTCAATTTATCGACAAATATTTAATTTTTTTTATTTTTATTATTATGTGAACGGAGAAAATGTTTCACTGGGTGAAAAAATAAATAAAATCGATTACGTACCTAGTTATTTTCAATTTTTTAAGTGCGGTGTATAATAATACCGAATAACGGCCGTAAAACATTAACCGCGTGTGTTATGATTTATTTCGATCCAGGTAAAAATCCCGGTACAAATATATTGTATTTTAGGTATATTATATACACAACTACAGAGGGTATGACGCGGTATGCGAGCTCGTAATAGCTGCGTCTGTATCGTTTAATATATGTGTACGGGGAACGACCGCGGCGTTAAACGATCGAACGATCAATTTTTATGGGCGATTCTTTCGTTTTTTATTCTTTTGGATGAAAAAAAAAAAAATAAATAAAAAATCACCCGCAATAAAAACGTATAACCGTTTGTTGACCTAACCCCTTGACACGGACTGTGTATTACATGATATTATTATGTGGTAGCCGTTCTGCACGGCGGTCATAATAATGTATGAAACTATATTTTATTATTATTATTATACTCAAAACTGGGATCAGTGCAATTTCATCAAACCCACGGATACACAAGCCATAATATTATAGTACTATCTCCATTATTATACAGGTAAAACGTTGCACAGTGCACACCAATGATAATAACAATAATCGTGGATGAATTATATTTTTCGACGGATGATCGAATACGAGACAGACATGAAAACTATAGCGTAATCAACACTTTGAGGACCTGGAAATACGAACACGTCATTATCATACCATTTTCTGTTATTAATAGTGTAGGTTAAGCGAAACGCGCGACAAAAAAAATTATTTTAAACAGTTATTTACTGCCTAGTATAGGTATAGCACAATATTATATTATTTTTATGCACCATACTAATATTATCGTTAATCATTGTTATAGTTTGAAAACTATTAAATTTTTTGAATTTTTTTTCGATGAATACCTAAATATTTAAATATAGGTAAATTGATTTTTTATCATTTGGTTAGTCGGTGAATGACTATTGACTTTTATTTAATGACACGAGTTATGTTTAAACTTTATGGAGTCCAAGACATACAAAGAAGATCATGGGAAAGGTCAAATTAAACGAATGGTCAAAAAATGTGTTAGTTATAGCTACACTGCAAATTTGAAACTGTGCAATCTACAATCTACAATTAATATACATGAAAGTCGATGACATGATTAGACGTAAGCTTACCTTTCAGTGAGTCAAGTTTGACTCACAACTTAACGTTACCACAAAAATTGATCATGCGTCGCGACTAGTAAACAATTAAAAGAAAACATTTTTAATTAGCTACATTTTTATGTTGAGAATTTTGATTATTACGATTTGTGTGTATCATATGTTGAGCCCAGTGGATCCTAAAAAATATGTGACTTGGGATAGGTGCTATTCATGGCCTCAGTCGAATCTGATCATTAAATCACAACCATTTCGATTCAAAGATATCGTGAAATATTGAAATGTATTAATGTTGATTGCAGTTTAATAATGAATAGCTGATAGCGATTTGTCAATAAAGCAATGTACGAGCATTGGTATAGTTTTCGAAATAACGAGGGGTGTTTTTTACTGTCAAAATATATATGATCATGATGTATGTCATGCCACAGATTAGTTGACAGATTTCCATTTAATCTGAGATTATACATACTCGTATTATGATACACTATAGATTGACTATTAGGTACAATTTTATTTTTTTTTATACACATTATGCCTACGCGCGTGCAGTTCATAGTTGTAGGTAGGTATTGTACTGCACTTGTTTGGTGTCGCCGCCGCCGTATTATCTCAGGCCACCATCACAATTGACCTCTGCACCGATAATATTCGTTTGGGACATATTATTATTGTTGTTATTATTTTAATAAAGTGTAGTATGTTGTTGTATACATGTACAGATATATGGGTTAGACTCGGGTTCCGTTTACGGTACTGTCCGCGCTGTGCGACGAGGCGGATACCGGATTAAACTCTCATCGATTCATCGATGCGATCGCGATCCGCGTTCAAATAATCATTATTATTGTTCCTGCGGTGCCCGATCCATCGTGCACGATAATCATCTGGCGAGTTATATATATTACTACCTATAAATTATATTGCTGTGAAACAGTTAAGTCGGCCTCCTGCCCCCCCCCCCTCGAGTTTAAGTCCTTCTAAAATATTTTAACAATTTGTAATAATATAATATAGGTACAGTGTGATAATAAATAAACTCCACTTTGAAATAAATGTTATGAACTTTTTTTTTATTATTATTATTGAATGGCGTTTATTGAAAATCAGCTTAAAATTAACTTATCTTGGCATATTGCATTATAATTTACAGGTAGTACCTATTATTATGTCATTTCGTAATATGTATGTAACTATACAAAATACAAATCTAAATGATAAGGACATCATATACCTATATAAACTAATTAAAAACATAAAAAGCCTTTGTTCTTTTGCATGCTATTTATAATGAAATCATTTGATAACTAAACGTTTTTTTATCGTTATAGTTATATTTATTAATTTTTATATTTTTCTTTTGAGTGACTAAACAAATATTTTAAACTTAACAGTTAACATAAATTTTAGAATATTTCGTTTTCAATTATTCTGTTTCTTGATTTTGGCGATCGATATGGTGTTTTGTATAAATATCGTTTCCTCCGGATTGGCTTCAAGTTACCCTATATGAGTGTAATGATTAATGAATAAAATATGGTACTTGTCTAGTTGACCCCCGCCAGGAAGGCAATTCCCCCGCCACTCAAGTTTAGTTGACGCCCGCCACTTACATTTTGTATTTTTGATAACTAATAATTTATATAAAAATGTACGATTAATAATACATTATACATTTATGATTATACATAACAATTCAAGCGATCAAAATAAAAATATAAAAATAATAATAAAAATTATGCAGGAGGCCAAAATTCTGCTATGTCCTTCAAAATTTCTTCAAATGGATCCCGGACCGTTTAATTTACTCCGCCACATAAATTCTGACAAATAAGAATCTAAGAAGTTTCTCTTAGTCCCTCTACGTTTCTTGTTGCCCCATTTAGCACTTCCCCACATCCTCTCAACATTTTATCACACGGATTTTACCAAATATAATTCTTAAAATATCTAATTAGAGAATTTCACACAAATACCAAACGTATATGATTTCGTACCTTTTTTATCTGCACTCTGCAATATATCAGTATATTATACATTAGTGGCGGGCGCGTCAACTAAACTTGAGTGGCGGGGGAATTGCCTTCCTGGCGGGGGTCAACTAGACCAGTACCTAAAATATTATAATATATTATAATGTCGAATATTGTTTTACTATAAATGTCCGCCAACGAAAACGAATACCACCCGCACATAATAGTATTTATATAATTATACTTGATACGTTTTTGAATAATTTTTGTTTTTTTAAACGGAAGCGGGCAAGAAGGCAATAAAATATAACATTAAATATTTCGGTTGGGCGTGAATATATTGTTTTTTTTTTTTTTTATTAGGAAAGAGCCCTCGGCAGCATAGGCCATTGGGCTTACAAAATATGAATAGCTTAAATTAAATATTTACAGTAAGAAACATAAACGAGAGAACTTAATTCTAGATTTTGGATTGAAGGTTTGCTGTTGTGATGAATTGGATGATGTCTGTTATGGCCTTGGGATGATTTTGAAGTATTTCGGAGAGTGATTCGGAAAGGTTGAGGCTTGATCGGAAGTTGTGGTATGTGCGGCATTCGGTGAGTAAGTGTTTAATGGTAATTTGGACGCCGCATGTTGCGCATGTTGGAGGATCTTCTTTAGCCAAATATATTGTTTTACAACCACCACCAACCGACAATATAAAAGAATAATATTATTATTTTATTATTTTTCTCCGCTTTCGATCTAAACATCACAATAATATTATTACATTGTACGTATTGTCATACTTTGGACAATTTCCAACAGGTATATTATCTAGGTACGCAACTCTTGCAGACGTACCTAGGCACTTACATATTATATTATTATTACAAACACTTTAAACTTACGTGCATATATATATATATTTATGTATACATGTATGTGTGTGTATTGTGTAGACACTACCCATATTATGTATCTATAGTACCTACGTAGGTACATAACAATATATAAATCGCGCTATTCCTTGTGTTTACACAAGAGCGACGACGTTAATCAATCAACGCCTCGCGTGGCCGTCGGCGGTCAGAAGGACCCGATCGGTCGCTTGCGCCTCGCACGCCAACGCGCCAGCCGCCGATCGTCGTTTCCAATAATAAAAGCGCCGTCCGGTGTCATAACACTATTACAATATGTACAACGTACATATATCGTGCTCGTCGACCTCGTCGTGAGTATGTGGTACACGGTTTTTTTTCATCTCTCCTCTAGATTTTTTTTTTTAATCTCGAGGCGGGCTCGCGCGACGGGAGACTCTACGGCGACGGCGGGGCGAATACAATACGTCATGTACGGCGCACAGGTGTCGTATAGAGTATTATTGTAAACGAACACATATACATATATATTTATTATTATTATATCTATAGTCGTTGCATTAAACGCGCCGCAAGTCTATTGTTCCGCGTTTTTTTTTTTCGTTTTCTCTAGACCTCGCCGCGCCGCCGTTGCATTTCGCCGGTCGGGCGCCACGCCGTCACCGGCATCTTTGTGTTTATCTGTATTATACAATAAATAGGTAGGTAACTATTTATTATATAAACCGCGGTATAAGCTGTAGGTAGGTAGACCATATTATAATAATATATTGACTCGGGTTAAGATAATATACGTAGATTGCAATTTTATCATCGCGGTCCGTGCAGTAGACGTTATAGAGCAGGGGAGGCCAAACTTTTTTTCACCTTTGAGGATCGACTTTTATAGAAAAATTTTTTATTATTGAATAACTATAATTATTAAGAAACATACTTGCATAAAGTGCATATAAACATACAATAAGTATTATTAACTAATTACTGAAAATAATATAATAATAAATAATAATTTCTAAAATCTAATTAGATAAGTTTTATTAATACAATATTATTTTGTTGATCTGGGCATTGTTGAAGTGTGGCATTACAAACCGATAAAACTTATCGGCAATTCGATAACAATTCGTGCGCGTGTCTCTAAAAATAAATTCTAACATGATCGACTTTGAAATTGTCCGTGATCGACCGTTTGACCGCCCCTGTTATAGAGTGATACCTTTTTAAATGCGCGAGAGATTTCACGAAGTACGTCATTTCCACCATTGTATATAATATGTAGTGCGATTGATGACAATAATATTATTCTTGTGATAACGAGTTGCGATTGAAACGGTCCGACAAAGCAGTATCAAACGTAAACGAAAAACAATACAAGGTCGTGTGACGCTTTATGATTGTTGTTGTTGTTGCTGTTTATTGTTATTATCTTAAGTCTTTCCCACAACGGACAACCCTGCAGCGATTTACTTATAGAAAGATGCGAAAAACTGTCTCTCTCAGATCATTTTTATACGATAAAGTTATATTCTTATATTGAGTTATTCCTACAGATTTCAATAATATATATCGAAAGTATATAATTTGTGTTAACACCAATATTTTATTATTTAGGTTCGTACTTATTTAATGCTCGGAACGGATTTAACTAAGGGACATATACATAATATTACTTGTATTACCATACCCGACTCAGACGTCAATATTATTTTATACATTTTCCTGCACGATGTTCAAAATATTTTTCTTCACTTCTATTAATCTACATTTCTTTGAAGTTCGCTTACATTTTTATTTATTTTATACATTATGCATATTACACAAAACTTGTTAAGGACTTTCAAAAGAAAATAATTGCTCATTTGCATTTTTATTTTCACTTTTCAATAATTTTCTACTTTAGAAACAATTGATGATTATCTACACATTAAAAAGTAATTACTATAACATTTTCAATTTAAAATAATTAAATTTTATTTTTTCTGTTTAAAATGTTTGTATAAAGATAAATTAGTTATTTTTCTCGTAGTCATTTTTATTTTATTTTTTTTAATAATAATGAAATAATAAAAAAAAATATGAATCCAGAATCTTACATTTATTATATATGAATGGTAGTTATAACATTGATTTTTCCAATTATATTCAATGGCACTATAAGTACTTATACAGTTATACCTACTAATGGTAACATAAAATATAATATAAATAAATATAAATACCTATAAATAATAATTACGAATATGTATTATGCATAGGTAGTATCGGTATTTATTTTAATGATTTCTATACAAATGTATCTATATAGTTAATGTATTCATATATTTTATGTTTTAAACCATCACAAAAAGCATGATTTATTTTTCATATTATACCTTCCGAATAATATGTATTATATTATATGAAATTATCAATCTGTTAAAAAAAATATAATTTGTTTTAAATACCGTTAATTGGTGCGTAAAGGTAGGTATTATATTTAATAAATTATAAAATTTAATATTTTGGATTACCTAATTTATATGATTAGGCATGTAAATGTAAAAACAATTTGAAATGCTAAGATTATAAGTAATACTCAACTAATTGTTTGAGTCATGTGATAATTTTTACGTTTATGATGCAAAAGTCATAAATTTATAAATATTGTACAACATTAATTTATAATACATAAACATGTGGAGACTGAGTTCGCGTAGACAAGTAGAAATGAAAAGATATTTAAAAAGTTAGTAGATTAGTGTAAAATTGTCTTGTATATATTAAAATTAATTTTTAATTGTTGCTCGATTGATCGCAAATATTGTTATATTAAAATTTAAAATTACGTGTAGCATTACTGAAACTATTACTTACATTTATAATATAAAGGAAGATTTCTCATCATGAACTATACTCACTATATATGTATTTGTCTAACAAAATTTCTTTAGAAGTTATTAAAATAAAGTCAATTCTTTTAGGTCCAGTGCAGATTTTGCCGATAACTCCTTGTTGTCAGTTGTCATAATTCTCAACCCTTATTATTTAAACTTAAAATGACGCTATAAATAAAATACCAAAACTATACGTGAAGTAAATGATTGACAAATGTTTAGAAAATATACGGTATCACATCATAAAATTGAATATTTAGGTTTTGTTAAAAAGTTTAAACATTAATAATAATTCACACAATTTATAAGAAATAAGATTTTTTCAAAACACATATTTTTAAATTACCATTAGACAATAAATTATAAGGAGTAATTCACAATATGTCTGCGTCAAAAACTCGATTTATATTGTGACATATATTTTTGGATTTTAGCCTGTAGAATTAACAAAAATATTTTTATTCATAAAATATTAAAAAAATTGTCATCTTTATCAAATTCATATAGAAGTGGATTACATTTGAAATTTTCTTATGGAATGTCGCGATGTCCAATTCTGTTTAATTCATATATATATATATACAACTATAGGTAATACCTTCGCGCGTAACAATAATTCCCATTATACTATGTAATTGGTAAAGTTTATTTTTGGAAAAAGTTATTTTTAATTTTTAATTTTTTTTTTTGAAAGGGAACAAGAAATTGACGGAAAACTTTTCATATTATGAAGGATGGTATTTTTATTTTTCCGTGAGAGAGGGACATTTTTGGGGTTATAAATTTGAAACGCGTCAGTCGAAAGTTTTTAAACTACTCGGTACGAGTCACGAGAAATCCCAAAAGTGAATGTGGATTTGATGGCGGGACTAGTTTAAAAAACCGACTATATATGCCGTATATAGTAATAATAATAAAAACACGTAAAAACTATTTAGACTTCAGAACTATATGGTAACTATACAGTAGTATACGCGACTGTATACACATCACATATCGTGTACGACGACGTTTAAATTTATGATGATTAAGTTATTTAGGGGGTGATTATTAATAGTTGTGCGTATTTCCTACAAATTAAACTCAAACCGTTCAATAATTAAAATTTCTGTATAATTCAAATAATATATAATATTTTGTTATTGTTCTACTTTAAATTTCCACCGAATACAACAATATTATCTAAAACCATAAAGAAAAAAAATTATATAATATATAATATAGTTATCAATTAATACTTAAGTTCATCATCGCTTCAAATCTAATTTATTTCGAAACTACCTATATGAATACAATTTATTTCCATATGGTAATAAGACCATTTTTCGTTTTCCGTCCTATATACGCACACCTATACCTTTTTTGGCTTGAACAAAATTTTCCCTTCTGACTATATACTCATCTTAAGTTACACATCTATTAGATTTTATTACATAATAACCTTCTATACACTTTTATTATTATTATTATTATGACCGTACAACTATAGGTAGGAACAGCATATTATATCCCAAAGGTGTTGGAGTCGTACGAATATAAATTATATACATATAATATAGTACGTATAGATATACATATTAAATATTATGTAACATATTATATAGTCTTTGAGACTAGGGGGCGCCTGTGCGTGGGAGTGCATGGCGAATGGAAAACAACCGCCGCAGCCGCCGCCGCCGCCGCCGAGGTGTGAAGTGATCCTCCGGGGTTATGCCGTCCCGCAAGCTCTTCTATATCCTTCACTATACATGCCCAACACTACTCTACGCTTCACCCACCCCTCATCGTACGCGACCACCAACTTCACCCCTAGCCATACGACGTTTACCCCTTCTGCAGGCATGCCCATCCCTTTACCTGCATGCCCTTCCCCACCGCTGAAGACGGCCAACGTTGGGGAGTTTGTCCTGGTGGTGGTGGTGATGGTTGCTTGGTTACGGTGCTAGTGTGGGCGGCGGCGTATACTCGGCATAGTATAACCGTTGGCACAGGGGTGGCGGTGGTGGTTGGGTGTGGGGGAGCATTGATTTTGCTCTCCTCGACCCGCCTGTACCCCGTCAGTATATTTATATATTATATACCTATACCTATGATCTATATGCATAGGCATTAGTATATGTTGATACATAGGTAGATAGGTTCAAAGTTCTGTAGGCCGAGTTCATAATATGGTATTTCGTATATACAAGAAAACTTTTTACGAAAGCGTCATCCGCGTATTTGATATAAATGTATACATATATAATGTATATTATTATATAATGTAAACATTTAAGTACCTATTCATTTCCGCAGAAGTGGTTTCGCACTTTTCTCGCAGCCTTTTTCGTTCAATCTATATTGAGAACATTTTATTTATTTACTTATGAGTATTAGGTGCACTTATAAATTCAAAAAATTTAAAAATATGTATAGTCTCAATACGCGTTAATATAATTTTTTTTTTAAAATATTATTAGTTATAGAAAACTATAATTATTTAAAAATAAAATCCAATAGGTACCTTACGTGTTAACATAATATTTATGAAGTTTAAAAATATTAAAATAATATTATTTAATTTTCTCGAATGGCCCTATGTAGTATGTACAACTATAATCTATAATAATATCATAAATTCGAATGTAACTCTTTCTTTTAACTTTTTTATCAGTGTTGGGTAGTAACGTAACGAAAGTAACGCGTTACTTTTTTTGTAATGTGTTATGTAATTTTATTACAATTATTTTAAAATAACGCAAATGTAATTAAAATTACTTTTTATAAGTAATGTATAATATAATACAACACGTCACAGTTTCAAGTTATTGAATACCTATTGCGAAGGGAAGGGAAAAAAAATATTTAAAAAATAAGTCGATAATGCGGGTATACCTATCTAATATAATATAATACATAAGTATATTATATGTATACATATTTAATATGAAATTATCACCATGGTTTTGACATTTCTATTAACTATATCGTAAAATCGTGTTTCTAATAACTTGAAAAATATTTTTATTAAGAAAAAAAATAATAACTTATTTAAATAATTTATTACTAAAAATCTTATTGTATGCAGAGATAGGTAGATTGTGTAAATACGTCACAAGTATAACTACTGGTAATTGGTATTAAATAATAGTAAATTTAATAGACAAAAGTACGATACTGTTACACAAAAGATTAAATAAAATGTTTTAAAGTATTAAAAGTATTATGTGATCTGTTATCAAATGTTTTGATAGACAATTATTTATTTTTCAGTTTTGACTGTTGCCATAGAATATAACTATTATTTAATTTATAAGAAACGTACCTATTGCCAATATTTTTTTTTCGTCTTTCGTATTAAATATGTATACGGAACATTATATACGACACTAATTTATTGGTTTAATTGAAACTCGATTTAAATTTTTAAATAAATGTGTGAAAAAATAAATAGTTTTACTAGGTAAATTAATTCAGATTAAAAATATAATAAAACATTAACAACGTATGCTTTAATAGAATGATTGATTTAATGATAAATTTAGGTGTTTGGATAAACAATAGTTGATTAGATAGTAATAAATACCAAAATACCTAACTATTAACTTTGACCGGCTCTATAGCACTACATAATTACAATATTTAATTACCTTTTTTTAAATTTTTTTTCGTTAGTATCGAGAACCGGAGAGGAACCATGGTGCCAATACTTCTCCTCCGGTTTATATTTAATTACCTAACATAGATGATACAGTATATTCTCGTTTATGGATATTTGGATAGTGTTTTTTTTTACAAGAAATAAACAATTTGTATCATAAATTATATCTAGACACAATAGGATTATATGCTAAAAGTTAACAGGTCATGAAATGTTGTTGAAAAGAGCCACCTATTGATGACAATTTCCTGTAGCTTGAATAGTTTAATTTAATAACATATAAGTTAATTTAATTTTTTTTTTTTAATTACTTTAATTTAATTTAAGATTTGGATAGTGTAATAAATAATAATATTATATCCATACCCGCTTATTTATTTATTGTGTTTGAGTGTTACAGATTTTTTTGTGATCAGTTTACCATTGGTAAAATCCGATAGATTATTTTGCAATCTTCATTCAGTGGATTGAGCAAAGTCTTCGATTTAACTCTATTCAACTCCAGTAAGTCATCTATTTGTAGGCAATCCAACTCCATCAGATTATGGATGACGCTTTTTGTTTTTTTTTTTTCATTTCAAAAGTGGTGAGCTTAAAGTAGAGATCAAATGTCAAATTATCAGTCATCTCCAGCATCGAACGATTCCTTGCGCTGAAAAATCCACCACTGGACGATTGGGTATACAGCACCAGAATATTATATACTATAGAATCAAAAATGAAAATCGTGTGTCATAAGAGAAACTAAAATCAAAAATGTTGAACTACTTACTGAACTATTTTGAAGCCAGAATAAAAAACTTATCAATTCTGTCTTTATGCAAATGGGAGGGTTGGGGAGAGATGTTAGCCTATATGTTAAGCTTTAATTTCGACCATAGTACCTATAATATAGACAGTGCAGAGAGTCAGTGCACTCGTGTATAATATGTTTGTGCAGCGGTAGGTAACCGGGCAGAGTGTAAACACCGACCCAGACCATGCACTTGTGTCGGGCGCAGAAGAGGATATTGTGTTCTACTTCCGCTGTCTATAATGCAGGCATAGGACATATATCACTACATCGCTAAAATATATACATAATATACGTTTACAAAGCGTTATCTCCGAGCACGTCAAACGGAACGATCGCCATATGGCCGTGGTGTGCAAAACGTTTGGGGGGGTGGTGTTTGCGCGGCGTACATAATGCGCGTATTGTATCACACGAATGTAACATGTATATATGTATATATTTTAATGTAATACATACGCGAGTGGACACACACAGAATACGCCGAACAAAAAACAGTAACCGGCATATACCACCTAGGTATATATATCATGATATCATCGCCTCTCGCTGCACGCTCGTTTGGCGTATATATATAATATTTTGGGATATTGGTACACCGCCACCGAGCACCATGAAACACCGGTGTAGTGTATGTTTTTATGTGTGTATATACAATATACATTTATATATTATACATAGTAGGTAGTCGTGTAATAGTCATCGTTGTTTATACGATGGTTATAAATATATATATATATATAACATGCGTGTATGTTTGTGTGTGTGTACTCGACGATCGGTGCAAATCTGCCCCAGGGGACGTTCCTCCGCCACCGACTCAGCCACTGCTGCTGCTGCTGCTGCACCTACGCCGGGGCGCGTTTTTTGGTTATACTTTTATTTTATTTTTTTATAACCACCACCCGAACTCGATATCGTACCGGGTTGAGTCCCCTTCGAGGAATACAATATCGTGTATATATATAATATATATGTGTGTGTGTGTGTAATATGCCCGTTTTTTCTCTATCTCTCTCGCTCCAAGTCTTTTCCCCGCGGCCGAATTCTGGTTTTTTTCTTATTTTACCCCAACCCCCACCCCACCCTGCAATCGTGATAGTGACCCCGGAGGCGGAGCTGGTTTTCGCGTTTGTCAAACGCACACCGCGACCGCGGTGCTTTTGGGAATCGATTTGCAAACACACACACACACATACACAACTACCGCCTTATGTTCGAATTGTGTATCATATATGTTATATCACTACAGCGACGACGACGAACGGTATTATAATATATTGTATGATATGATACGCGTATGTCGTGAACCTTCTATATACATATATAAACGTGTATACATATAATATTCGGTGAAAACCCCTGCGGGGACGTAAACCAACGCTTATACACATCGAGGATCATATGATACATCGTAGGGTAGACCGTTATGTGTATATTATGTATAAATACACTATACGGCAGAAGAGTTTCGGCGATGTAGCGAACAGTGGATGGATTTAAGGGAAAAGTCCTTGGTGGAAAAATCGGATAATATAGTTACAATATACGAGTAGGTATAATCAACGGAGCGTTTATTAAATAATTTCCCCCTCACAACGGTTTCTCATACCTCAAAATACGTCTCTGTGCACGGACAAGGTTTGAACGTTGGAAATGTGTACGTCTTCTTGCCACCCCGCCAGCCACACTACCCATCGATATTTTATAACTAATTGAGTTTATAAATAAAACCGATACAACAAATGAGATTAGATTGACCGGAAAGAAAAATATCATTTTCTAGTGAAACGGCCGATTAATAGGATTTATATTTAATATGCGTCTTTAGAAGGTAAATTGTAAAATGCTGGAGCCTTTACCTTTAAGATTAATTCGACTTGAGTGCAATATCTGAATATCGCACAAGGTACAAAAGTTATTTAAAATCAAATTTTTTCGCAATCTAACGAATTTTAAAACTCGGCAAAGCTATGTGCGAACGTTACATGTACATTTTATTTCGTGTGTTTGCATAATATTTGAGTAAGTTCCAGACATCTTTAGTTCAATACTATATAATATTTTGAACATGATCGCACGCTTATTATAGTATAATATTATCATAAAGTGTTATATGCGTGCGAAACTGTTAAAAGTTTAAGACCTCTCGTTTAATATATTTTTCGAAGGAAGCTAATGGTTGAGTGTTTTTTTCTCGACGAATCCACGGAGTGAATGTAAAATACTTGCGGAGATTTTTCATTAAACTGCATATAGTGAACAAATAATAAAATGTAAAATAAAACACCATCGTAAAACTAATACGTTTCTTGTTCACTCTGCTGCAGCTATATATAAATATATTATAATTTATATACAATATACGCTACCCACCTGGACTACCCGTAAACTGAGGAGTAAGAGAAAGAGAGAAGTAGCTAATATAAAAATAACGATGACAGCCGGACAATGCTTTAGTGGAAAACACAACAATGTATTGTTTTTTTTGGTTTGTTCACGTATCGACAATAATAAAATAAAAAAATTTTATTAATAACAATTTATTTACACAAATTGAAGTCTGTTAACATAAAATATAATTGCATGCCTTTAAAACTTTTGAACTCTGATATAAATTGTAAAAAAAAACGAAATTATATTCACACTAACTCCTTAATAGAGTTTAATGGTTATAGATAACTTATAATCTAATCCTGCAGTGGATGGTTTACGGGTCAATCAAGAGATGAGCTCGAGTCAATAGCGGCTTCCTTATTTCGTATTTTATTTTATTTTTATAACCTTATCTTTTTTTTTTTTTTTTTTTGAAGTGTTATTTATTAAATCTGGGTAAGTCGATGTCGATTGCATATCCCGGCAGATAAACCCATAGAGAAATCCCTCACAAGTCCATTAAAGTCGGACACTCAGCTTGCAGGTCTAAGCTATATCACTGGTGCCCCACACACTTACATCGTTATCAGGATGTCACTGACCGTAAATTGATATAATTTCATCTTACTCACCAATTTGTTAAATAAAAATTTATCTCTTAATTATATTAGAATATTTAGAATTCATAAATTAAAAGTGTCTCGTACTGAACATTATTGGTGTTATTTCATGAGTATTCTGCACTTGTGCCGCACACTCGGCACGCTCCATGCCAGCTGTCCGTTATGTTAGATTCGGTGGGGAGGTTGAGGAAGCGATGGGGCTGCTGATGAGCAGATGGTAGATGTACGAATTATGCGTATAATATCATAAAAAGACGAATAAGACGTCAGCGAAGACAATGCGACGGACACAAACGGCCAAGGAAATCTCCGGGCGCCGCCACTGCCGAACGGTTTTTAAGTATTTAATCCTACCCCTCCACGCGTACGTAATTTTACGAGCATAACAGTTCCTTGTGTATATACCTATACCTATATATATATATTTAGACATATTATATATTTCTACCGCGACGGGAGGTCCGAAGGGCTAATTTCCGGAAGACGAAATTTGTTTTACTATATTATATCGTTATATTATTATTATTATGTTATATAATATATAGGTAACCTACTGCGTGTGCGCCCGTGTGTGTACCTATGTATGGTGCGCAGTCGGTCTGCCACTATCCGTATTTTTTGTTTTGTTTAATGACCGTGTAACCCAATTTCTTCGCCGTCACGTCTCACGAACTTTTTACTTATACAATTTATATTACCTACAATATGTTATATTATATGTATAAGCGAGTTTTGTCGACCTTTTAATAGAATACAAAAAAAAAATAAAAATACGACCGACGAAACGGAGACCGTATAACTATTATATATTATATTAAATACAACACATACAACTATAGTTTAAAGAACATCTCAATTTATGTATTTATTTTATTAATTGTTATATCTTTGTTAACAGAATGTAGACTATAATAGTCATGCTTGCACACGTGTAACGCGTTCGTCGAAAAGTAAAATAGTTTGAAATCCATCAATTCTGAATTCAACATCGTCTCCGTAAAATATATATGATGGATGGATTATTGTATCCGTGTAGCTTCAGTGTAGCCTGAAAATTATTAATCGTAATAATAATAATGATAATGAGTTATTTCCAAGTCAGTATTTTATGTGAAGTGAAGTTTTTTTTTTTTAAACACGTTATGGATAATGGATACATAACTAGTATGTATAACATATAATAGTTTATATAATATCTAAACAAAAATACAGATTTATATGACAATTATTTGAAATTATATTATAATAGTTTAAGTCTATTGAAATCAGTACGGGAGGGGGAGGGGGTTGCGACCAACACCTATGTAAGTACGTCACTGACTCACTGTACGCACTTAAATATTATAAATATTATATACCTATAAGCTCGATTGTGTATATAGGTACCTTGTAATTAAATTGTGTGTCAGTGAATAGTAAATGTTAATTTCGTCTGAGTAAACACGCGTTTAACGCGTTTGCAAGCTTTAAACTCTACTGAGACCGTTTTTCATTGTCCTTTGGGTGAAATTATGTCTTGAGTCTTGACTTGACTTTTACAAGTAGAATTTAACATTAAAACACAGGCATGATTTTGGTTAAACATTTACGATTACAGTAGCCGTGCATTTTATACGGTTATAATAATATTTATAGGTAACACGCTTTTAAAGACGACGGCTGGCTTGAAATGATTATGCCACTCTTTAATTATTTCATTCGTTATGGTTAAAAAATAATTTTAATATCAAATGTTTATGAAATATTATTATCATTTATAACCTTTTAGATTTTACATAGTAATATAGACATAACACACAAATCGCCAATAAATATTATAAGTGCACATAGATTCATCTAAATTAAAAAAGAAAAAAATATTAAAGTAACATTAAAGTAAAATTAAAGTAACATTAACTATTATTTTTATTTCTTATATTGAACATGTCAGAAAAGTATTCTGCTTAAAAACCATTATATTTTAACTAAACTTTTTTATCATTATTCCTTTATTTCAATAACATTTTAAACTACCATTTATCAATTTTTTCTAACCCAAATATGATATGACAACAATATTAACAATTTCAATTAAATTTTAAATTAATGGATTTTAAGACGTGAATAAATACTATTTCATAAATTGACACATGATTTCTTCAAAAAATTGTATGTTTCATCATAATTTTTTTTTAATCATTATTATTATTATTATTATTATTTTTTTGACATAAACTGATAATTTACTTTTATAAATAATTGAAGAATCGAACAGCCAAGATATAAAACTCTAGAATTCCAGGCGTTCCAATCCATCCCTGATAGATACGTTGGTGACTATGTTGGAGTTATCGTATAACCATTATAAGTAAGACTGACTGAGTACCTATATTATATTACACCTTTTCATTAATTTTTTATCATACGGTATTCTAGAGGAGTTCACAATCGTCCGCGTAGTATATATCACCGCCTCCTAACCACAAACTATCTGTAAATTCAACACCTTCTACGCGGGAGTGCCCGAGACATCGTAAACCGCACTCTACATAATATAAAATAATATGCATGCTATATTCTCGGTTTGTTGGTACTTAATCTAATTTTTATCTTAAATTGTATATTTTTTCAAACTAAAAAAAAAAAAAAAATGTAAATCTTTTAGTGCTTTTAATTTTTAAAGAAAACCCTCTAATCCGACACATTTCATGTCTTAAAAAGTAAGTATGTGTTCTGTATAAATAAAATAAGTTTCAAAAAAATAACATTACCATTGTGTCTGTTTATCGTATATATCGTATTTTTGTTATTCTGACGTGAGAATTTTCACCGTTTTAATGAACACACCCGAACACTTTCGAGATGTTTTTGTAAATTACTGTTGTTATTATCAATCCCCGACCTCCGCCGTTGTGGAATTTGTATACCCGCGTACTTACCCTATTATAATATAATATATATGAGTAATTTATATTTTTGCATAATATTTTAATTAATTTTATTACCGATTAAACGAGTCGTATTTAAAGAAATAAAGAACCATTTTCAATATTTATTCAAAGCATTGATTTTATAATATAGGTACTTTATTTTATATATTTTATGTATATTATAAAATCAATGTTCAAAGTTTACAACACTCGATCGATTGAAAAATTAAAAAACTTAATCGAATAACCTACGATCCAGCCAAAATATTTTTAAAAATATTCATATTGAGCTGTTAAACAACAATAAAATTCTTATCCAATGTTTTAAAACACTCGTAAGATTAATTATTTCTGTGTATTATTTTTAAATTTTATAAATTATAATAATATACTCATTTGGATCTCTCTTCTCTCCTCACCTGCTGTGATAAATATGACTGTATGCGCTTGTGCACAATGCCATCTTAATAATATTATAAAAACGCATATCGATGACGCGAACGCGTGTGTGTAGATTTTTTATTGCGATACTATTACACTGGGGTTAAAATTATATTAATAAATTACTGTCGGAACTGAAATCAAACGCTCGTGCACACACGAATAAGGTATGTCATATTATATATTATACACTATACGCTAAAAGTTGTATATTATATGATGTTATTTTGACATATCCAAGGTTTATGTACGCTTTTTACTGTTTTCGAAGTAAATTAATTATAATAAAAATACGGCTAGTTCGTTCGGCCGTCAATCAAATCATAAGCAATAACAATTAATTTATCGTTAGCGTTTAAATCGTTTACTTAAGTACTGATTAGCATAATACAGTTTACTTCGAAATGGAATAAAGATTTTTCTGATCGGAGCTTTCTTACGAGGTTTTACACCAACTTTGCTGTAGAGTTTCCTCCTTTAATAAATGTGTCGTAACTTATAATAAATAGTCATACCTACTCCATATTATAGGT
Source organism: Diuraphis noxia (assembly GCF_037042655.1). Lineage (NCBI taxonomy): Eukaryota > Metazoa > Arthropoda > Insecta > Hemiptera > Aphididae > Diuraphis > Diuraphis noxia. The sequence goes on along the minus strand of NW_028301714.1, from coordinate 16,176,626 downwards.
ACAGTATAATGGCTGTCGAATAATTGCACTCTCGACTTACGGATCGATCGTCGTGTAGTGACACGTTGCCAGTGTTACACACGTCACATAGGATCTTATCAATGGACAAAAATCGTTTGACACGTTTATTTAATATGACATTAATCATCATCATTATTTTAAACTATGATGAATCTGGTTCGAAATGTTTGACTTTCGTCTAGTACTTGTTTATGAGAAACGTTGAAACAGGATTTGCTGATTTATTATTGTGAGCATTATAATATATTCATATACTGTACAAATCATGAAACGCACGTAATCTTATCACAATTCAATTGGTTAGGATTTGGGAATATAGGTACCTATCACCTATGTATACAAATTGCAGGACAATCAACAAACAGCAACTTTAACAACCTGTAGAGTGCAGGTGCAGACGATGCAGCAGTGAAGTAATAATGATTAGATATTTTAAGTTAATATACTATACAGATGACGATGGTGAGTTCTGCCCGACGAATATTGGCGATAGTGCGAGAGAGAGGTCCCTTTTTCGTGGAGTCCAACCTTGAGTTGGCATTTTACAAATACAACTAAAAACATAATATATATTATGCAGAGGTAATATATTATATTAATAATAATAATATAGCCCCGAGAAACGGACTCGAACGGAAAAATGTCTAGAAGATGATGTATTTAAATACAATAAATAGGCGGGTGATGGGATTAAAACAAAAAATTAAAAAAAAACCACCACGTATACGACGACGGCGACGTTTTGACAGAGAACGAGAAGTACCCACCGCTATATAGTTGTAAACATGTTATAGTATTATACCTATATCATGTGTGTAGTATAAAATATTATTATGGTGTACGACGGGTGTGTCGGCTGCTTCGGCAGCGGTGGGCGGGCGGAGCGAAAACAAGAAGAATGTGGCGACTGACATTCTCGGATCGCTGTTACTTCTATAACCTGCAAACGCCGCCACCGCCGTCGCCCATGGACTTATTATTATTATTATTATTAATATTATTATTATTATTATTATTATTAATATTATTATTATTATTATTATTATTATATGCTAATGCCATTATAATATTACGACGACGTCGACGTCGTGTCATTTTCATTTATCGGTGTGATGAACGACGTTGAACTGTATTATAAGTATATTTACATTTAAATAATATAATATAATTACTATACTATTAGGCGAAAATGAATTTTAGTATGATATTTAAACATTATAATTTATAATACACAAAATGTTCTATCATCCTACGCTGAATTTCACATGCCCCATAATTTATTATTCGGTATATATGCTATATTATATCTAACAGATCTATGGGAGTTTATAGGAACATCAGCTATTGACACAGGTTAAAGGCTATAACTTTAAATCACGGACAGGTACCCACATATTTTTTTATCATTCAACCACAAATTACTTTGCTAATTAATTTATAATTTTTAATGGATCAACCATTTTTTAAATTTTTTTTATTAGCTTTCAGTTTTACTATTACAGCTCTGCAACCAGGCGCGGCGTTTAGGGGGGGGGCATAGGGGCCATGGCCCCTCCCTAGACATCAAACTACGTATAAATAATATTTTTTTTCAGAAATCTGTATAGAAGTTCTAAGAATTATAATCACGGCCTCTGTAGGGTGTAGTCGATTTGCATCGATGAAGAAGAGAAATTTAGATTTTGTATTGTTGTAGACGACTAATATAAATTTGTATATGTTAATTAACCATTTAAATTTTTTAATATAAATATTTATTTTACATTTTTACCTTCATACCTACCTATTACATGTTTGTTCCTCTGTAGGTTAAAAAGTAGTATCATTGTTGGACCTAATGGATATCCCCCCCCCCCCTAGAAGACGAATCAATTCTGCCACCGTCTGCAACAATGAGGTAAATCATAATAATTATATAATATATTTGAAATATTTGAAATTAAGAACACTCGCAATTATTCAAGCGTCTTACCTGATCTGCAGAGTTTATAAACATGTCTACACAAACAACACTTACCTATACACTATACAGGGTGTATCTTATGTCGTTGTACGCGTAGTTTTTTAACGATTATGGATCGACAACATGAAATTTAAAAAAAAAGAAAAAAAACGTGTTTCTTTATTTTGAACGACCAATTTTTTTATAACGATTTTAAAATTTTTAAGCAAGCAGTAGTACCAACATCAAACCACTTGCAATTATTTACATAAATAGTTAATTTATCAATTATAGGTATCTGTATCATGTGTTAATTAAAGATTTCCAATGTTATTATAATAATAATCGAATACTATTATAATACTTTATCTGCCTAATTTAGTATCTAAATTTAGAAATAATTTAAATTAATCGTTTTATGAGGATTATACAATAATAGTAAGCACGTATGTACTTATTTATTTTATAATTGTATGTTAAAATATGTTCAACAGTTTTGTAGGCAATTATCCCAGAAAAATATTTCTATTTCTATTTTGTTTTTGCGCGTGTACGATAAGATTTTCGACTTAAGTTTATAAAAAAAGTGTAGAATTTTATTAAAAGAAAGTTTAAAAAAATGTATTTATACTTCTAAAAATACAATTCGTTTAAATCAATTTATTAAAGTTTAGGGTGCCCGTAATAAATAAACCAGTGAACCAAAATTTATGATTTTAACATCAATTTAAAAAAAAAAATCTATAAGAATCCATTAAAAAATATATTTGTTACCATTTGAAAAAAGATGTTGATTTTGATGATGGTACAACTGCTTGCTTAGCAATTTTTAAATTGTTTTAAAAACATTGGCCGTTTAAAATAAAGAAAAACGTCTTTTTTCTTTTTTTAAAATTTCGTGTTATCGATCCATAATCGTTAAAAAAAACCCGCATACAACGACATAAGATACACCCTGTATAAATATAAATTAATTTTATGCTATGGCATTCAATAAAAAAATTACACTTATTTTTAATATTTTTGTTTGTATTCTATATTGGTCAGGAGTCAATCATATGTTGTGACACACTACTGATGAAAACCACAATGAAAATTATGTGCGATCCCTTACAATGACTAACTTACAATTCAGATGGATTTTACTGCTGATCATACCTAATAAGATGACGCTAGATATCCTTTTTAAATATTATTATAAATTTTTATATTCTTTACCGTGTTTCGATTAGTAAACAAAATATTTTTGAGCAGTTAATCTTAATCTTTTATAAAAAAAAAAAACTTCGAGCTGTAGGTACAATATAAACGTTAATTATTATTTATTTTACATGATATAACACTAGGCACGTATATAGCATGTTTATACCCATAAAAATCACGTATATTAAATGCATACACAACAAGCGGTTGGTCGCGGTACAAAACCGATAAATCAATCTACCAATCCCACCGCGGTTTTTGTACCAAAATCTGTGAAAGAAAAACTATTTAAACGCTCACAGGTAGTATTGTGTATTGGCGCGTTCGTACCACACACACGAGTATGATATATTATGTTTATATATATATGCGGGGACGAACGAAACCCTTGAAAGCTCGCAAATGAGTAGGATTATAGTAGTATTCGTGTAAAGTACCCCCCCCCCCCCCCCATTCACCGTCGTACACGCGGTATGCACCCACACATACAACATTATGTATACGTTATACGTCCCTTTTCGACATCGCACCGCTGAATCTCTGGCCGTCACCCGCTTTCGACCTTTTAATCTCGCGCCGGACACGGGTCACTTGCACCGCCGCAACGGCCAGTTCGCTTGTCCGACAAATCCCCGATGAGCCACTGCGCGTATATACCTATATTATTATTATAACACTATTATCGCGTGCCGCGTAGCCGAGTGTGCCGAGAACGTATTTTGGCACTCGCTACCCCTTTTTTGGAAATAATATATTGTATATAATATCTATCGGCACGACCGGCTGTGCGTAGGTGCGTCGAAGCGGATTTTCGAGTTTAGCGCACGCGCAGCTTTTGCCCGTTATAATACAATAATATTATATTATAATTTATGATGTATAGTAATATAATAATATAATATAATATAATATAATATAATCTGGTCGAAAAATCGAATACGTTTTCGTCTAAGTATACGCCCGAATTCGTCTTACCCTATTGTCCCTTTCCTAATATTATTGTCTGAATAATTATAATCTAACCTAACCTAACATCATGAATTTTGCCAAGTTCAATAAATTGACAAGCCTCATCGTCAATCACTCATTATCATTATTAATACTATCAAGATTTTATTCTGTCTTTATTTATCACATTCTTTTATTGGTACTATTAGAGCATTTATATCGATATGTTTTTGGATATACCGTTGTAACGCGTGTGATCGACGAACCCTGGTAAAAGTTGTCCAACACTTTTGTTGTTAACACTTTTTTTAACGAAACACAATAATTATTGGGTAATCCGTTGTAGTGCGTTGGTGACTTTCTTGTGAGATCACACAACAACATAAGCGAAATTTTGGGTGCAAGTATGGGGGGGGGGGCAACTGCCTTCTCAGATATTTAGCTGAGCAAGCTACAATAGTTTCTTTTTATCTTATTATAGATTTTTAGTTTTACCACAGACTACCCTCATCTAAGAATTTAACCTATGCACAACAATACGCATTAATATTTTGATATTTTACTTAGAACGCAATGTATAAAAAAATATTATGTAACAAACTAATCAAAATTCAGTCATGTGTCTACTGTCTAGTCCCCGTTGTGAACATGTTAGGTATCACATATATTTTATATTATAATTATTTAGTAGTATTGTTATTATTATTATTATATGTTTATCGGATGACTTTTAGACGCGTAATCCGATGCGATTGAATCGTACAGCGTTTAGAGATGGTACTCATATAGTCATATACCTACATAAGTATTATACGTATGTGTTCATTTCAACGCGCCGTCGGATTTCTATAAGTATCTCACGATTATAAAATATTATATTATACATACGCACCTTTTATGTGGGATTGTTGCAGCAGTGTACACACAATACGCGTTTTGTATATGAGCGTTGTAATGTTGTGACGTTTTCGAACGAATGGTTTTTCACACAGGTTTTTGACCGCGACGGGGCGGTGACAACATCGTGTACGTCATATCATACTCGTACATGATACATATCTACAGAGTGATTCACCTCCAAGCTTATTCAAATTCTGATTTTTTAAATTGTTTAAAATATCTACTTACTCAAAGACCGTATTATTTTTAAATCCTTGAACTTTTTGCGCTACTTGCTTATAGAATAAGGAGTGTCCTGTGGCGATACGAACTTTCTGTTTACAAATGAGAACATTGAAAACTCTCGTATTTTATTGAAAATTGTTTATAAATCTATTCAAAATTTGAAAGAGTGTAGATTCTCAGTTATTGAAGTGTTTATACAGTTTTATATTGAATCTTATCGAATTATTATACTTGAGATCACTTTTGCAAATTATAAATGTTTATGGATTAATACTTGCAACAGTCTTTACAGCTTTCAAATCATCATAACGGTCTAATATCAAGTATAACTCAATGCATTATCGATGAAAAAAAGGGATGATTGTGCTTGGTGAATCGCTCTGTATAATATTATATATACATTTTAAAATAAAATATTACATTATATTATACTATACCGGTGTTCATAACAAAAAAAAGAATATGCGATGGTTAAAATAATTATACTATAATATTTTAATCGTATGCGCATCATAATATTTTAATAGTGAGTATGGTTCGTCATCGCGCAGTAGAGTCGAACAATCGAGACCGCGGTTAAAATGTTGTACGCTGTGTTTGCCCTAAAAAAAAACGCGTCGGACGTCGCGTAGTCGTCCTATATATTATAATATTATATACATTAATATATTATTATATCATATTATGGTGTGAGTGGATGATACCCGACAGCTCTGATATCGTATTTGTATACACATATATGCACACCCATCATATTGCATAATATTATTAGATGTGCGCGCGCGTGTGATTAATTTTCTACATGAGCGATAAACCCACACCGAGCCCGTTCTATTATATATAATATTATTATAAAATAATATTACATCGTATTATTATTATTATTATTATTATCGTCGTGGTCGTACACATTATAGTATACATATACGACGACTGCAGTCACATGTGAGTTTTCAAAAATCGTTTAATTTTATATACTATATTATTATCGCCGTGATGTATTCATATTATGTATTATAGTTTAGGTATTGGTAGGCAGAACCTTCCAACGTTTTCTTTATGCATACGTATTATGTGTGAGTGTATTTTTTTAATTTCGACGACTTGTGCATCTACCGCCCGCGGACGGGAAACGTGTCAAGTGCTCACCGTCATCGTATAGTATATAATAGTAGCCGTCGCCGTCGTCATCGTTGTTCGCGTAGTCGACGACAGATGCCCCCCTCACACCTCCCCATAACCATAAAATACCCTCCAACCCTCCCCTCGCTCCACAATACAGTGTAAATGCATTATATAATATATATATATATATATATATTAATACATGCGCATCTATAGTCATCTAGACATACATATTATATTCTCTTCCTTTGGTTTTTATTTCACCCACCACATCACTCGTCCCAGAGAACACTCTTTCGCCATCATATATTTTATACTCGTTTTTCGTCCACACATAAATATAACGTAAACATATATATTATTAAATATTTTCTGTACAATATTATTTATTATGTGATACGTCGGTTGAAAAAAAAACCGCGAGCGACATAGGAAGAGTGATATTGAGAGAGAACGAAAGTGAGAGACAGAGAGAGAGAGAGAGAGAGAGAGAGATTTAATTTACTCCTTGTCAAACTTGGGAAGCCGCCGCGCGCGCACTTAAGAAACAACGAGAAAAACCTATGAATATTATTATTATTGTGCGGTGTACGCGCTCTGTGGCAGCCCTCCGGCGCTGCTCGACGGACGCTTATGCGTCGTCGGTATTATATGTTCTAACATGTAAGTGTATGACGTGTTAATATAAATATATTATATTATAGTGTTATACATATCGTATAATATATAATATACGTAAATTGGTATATGAATACAACGTGAAACGGTTGAACGAAGACGCGATTTGATCGAGCTCAGCTCACATGTTCAAAAATATAATAATATATGATACGATTGATACGGTCGCTGTTTGCTCGCCGTTGGGGTTTTATATTAAATTTCACTATACACTGGGACACGATAATATATTTATGTAGGTACATTATTAAAATCTGCATCACAAAAAGTGATACATTTGAAATCAATTATTTGTATAATATAATATATTTTACACGCGTATAGTATCTAATCAGATCCAGTTACATAGGTAGGTAATAAACATCAATATTATAACATTCATTGTAATATCGTGTACCTCACGCAAACATTCCAGCAGGAAACCAATTTTTATAATCTCAACTAAAAATGCTGTTATTTTACCTTAGTAGAGGTGCACCAGCAGAAGCTTAAATTGTATATAAATTATATTTTAGTAACAGCATTATTTCACAACAGCTGCAGTGACGTAACTGAGAAAAAAACTAGGAAAGGGAGTAAAATCGTTCGTTTACCAACTTCAACACTGTAAATAAATAAAATAAAAAGGAAGGCTCCTAATTAAAAAACTGACATTTTTTTTATCACAGCATCATCCTTAATTGGTACAAAAAATATCAATGATTCGAAAAATGGTCTTCAAGTGAATTTAAAAATTCCAAAAATCTGAATTTATATACGTACATAATTTAACATACCTACAAGTGGATTAGCATGCTTAAAAATTCGCCCTAAATATATACGAATGAAATCTTTAGTGGAACACTGTCAATTCTATTATTTTTGGATTGTTTTCTGACGTGTTTTTCGTATTAATAAGTATTCTGGAAACAACTATGTAGGATGCAGTTACACCCACTTTCAGAAATGTAAGTTTTTGGTGAAAAATATATTGTATCCATTACCCATATATCCAAAAAAGTGTAATAAATAATGCATCTGAGATAGTGAAATGACATGACGTAATCATTTTTTGAATTTCTATATATGCACGATATAATATTAAGATGCACAGGATGCTTGTATTAGTAAAATAGATAAATTATTTACCTCCGCATTTTTGATAAAAAAGATCGAACAAATTCTAAAACTGAACATGATCGAATTTAAAATTTGATCAACAAATGTATTTTTGTATTGCAACATTTTAACTTTTCTACCTATTTAAGAATATGAAAATTTATACAAATGTCGGTACTGTTGGTAGTATATTATAATATCGTAGACAAGATAAGAAATCTGAAAAGTAATAATACATAATGACTGTGATGTACCTATGTAGTCTATTCAAAACGCCGTGTCATCATATTGTTTTGACAAAATATGCATTAAAAGAATGATATTATAGATAATATAATACAAATTGTACATTAAACATAGATTTTACTCCTCCGAATTTTAGTGCAACGGTCCTTGCACACTATATTAGAAGTGAATTCTATGTATAGCAGCTACTAACTAGTGTGAGTACAGCGTGCTAATACGCACAGAGAATATTATTGGTTTCTTGGTAAATTTTATAATAACACCAAGCCTTTTTAATGTTGGTCAATTAACTCGTCATATTTTATTCAGTTATTAAGTAAAGGATTGACTGCGTCGCGTCAAATGTATTGGACTTTAAAGTGGTTGGTTTAGTTGCTATAATAATTCCATGTCTAGTTCTAAGGATTTTGACTAGCTTTTGTTTTTCATAAGGTTAAAATAAAACAAGCACCTACGCACAAAAAAATAATAATATAATAACATTGTATTATTTTGTTGTGTAATAAGTAAAAAAATACAAATTTAATCTACAAGTTCTGATAGGTTATCCACAAACAAATGATAGATTCGAGACAGCAAATACAGAAACATTATCAGATACTTATCGCTATGATAAAATAAATATGATATCTTTATTAATTATTAATTTTAATAATTTTAATTAATATGTGATACCCGTTCTCGAGTGGATCATAACAAGCGTGTCTTCCCACGTCGCCGAAACCCAACTTGCCGACACCCCAGTTACTTCCGAATTTGTAGCACCTTCTATTCCTGAAGTTATGACAGATCTCCTAATTTCATTAAATACCTTAGGTTTGAACATAATGCACTTAATAAGTACTATAATATATTTGAAATTATATTTTTATAATTTCTACTTAAACATTACTAAATTTGTACTTACTTTCAATTTATTTCGAAAGCCACGATTAGCCAACTCAACTCCGTGTGTTGGGTGATTGTGAGGCTTCGATAATATTACGTCAGTTTTATTTTTCAAAATAGCACGACCGCCGCAATTTTGTATGCATTTATAATATTCGGTTTTGTCCCATATTCTATCCACTCGATGAATAAAATTATTGACGACTAATAAATCATGATTTTTTTTCTGATTTTATTTTAAACCATTCCATTTTAATTTTTTAAGTGGCTAACTATTAAATTTTGAACTTTACAGTACACACGGCTGGAACGAACTAAATTCACCAATTTGTACTCCCTCTGGATTTTATATGTGGGAAATCATTTAATCATTGAACTTATCGACAACATACTGTGTTATCGCTGTCATAAAATCCGTTTTTGATAAAAATTATTGTCACCTGTCGGTGAATCGGGAAAATTAAAACTATATTTATAATTTGTCGGCAAACTAAGATGTCGGCGAAATGGGAATGTTTTTAAAATATTTTAAAACTGGTATATTTGTCGGCAAACCGAGTTGTAGGCAAATTGGGATTCGGCAAAGTGGGTATGAACCCATAACAAGTTCAAACGAGTGGCTCTATTAATTGTACTGCTTTATAATTATGATAAAAAGTGTCTCACCGTTAAAGAATTGTATGCAGCTGTCGTGAACATAATATTATTATAAATTCAAATTCAAATAAAACCGAAAACATTGCATATTTGAATTGTTTTCCGACGTATTTCTCGTATTATATAGGTAATCTGGATACAACTACGTGGGATGTAGCACACCCACTTTCAGTAGTGTAATTTTTTGGTATTAATATATTGTAACCGTTACCCATATCTCCGAAAAAGTGTAGTGATAAATAATGCGTCTGAGATGATATGATGTAATAATTTTTTAAATACCTATATTATATGCAAGATTTAATGTTAGGATTTATTATACGTGTATAGATATATTTTTCTTACGTTTCCATATCATTTCATAGTTTGATTAAACAGTTTATCAACAGTTTCCACCGTTATGTTTGTATTATTTTGAAAATATTATTATATTATGTCTCACTGATTTTTTTATCTACTATAGTAGGTCAGTTATTTTAAATTACAAAAACTAAAAATTTGGAAACTTAACAGCATGCGCAAAATATGTGCGTAGTGTGTATCGCAGCAGTCTGCAGTTCCCTACAGTAATAATAATTACGTTATCATTTTCCTAGTATAATATTATGTTAATTTATCATAACTTCCGTTCACCACGTATACTCACGTCATCGTGTAAAAACAATGAGAAACTATTTTGATAAAATAATACCACAGAAACAACAATCGGATAAACAACATTTTTAATTTTCGATTATCTACCTATATAATTATGAATTAATTTGTATGAGTAAAAAAAGTAGGAAAATAATTGGACTTTTGTCGCGATTAACCTAAAATAACAATTTCGTGATGACAATGTGCGCCTATCCTCTGCAAAAAGCAGCTTTCCAATGCACCTAGCCTATATTAATCGCAATGTGATTCGAAATATTTTTGTTACATAAAGAATTAAAGACTCAATATGCATTACTGTCTGTCTTTTTTTATATAAATTATATTATATAATTTTTACATTGCTTATATTGTTGAATACTTCAATATGTTTATCACGCGCGAAATCTTTCATTTTCACGATGGCTGGCGGTTGGTCGGTGAAACGTATATGTGTGCGTGCGTGGATAGGGTGACAGAAAGCTGAAATTTAATTTACCAGATTTTCTCATTCAGCCACTATAAATCCCTCGTTTCCTCCAACACCATCATTCGCTGGGATCTACTGGAAAAAAAAAACTAAAATAAAGCCAGGGATACGATGGTAATTCGTCGGTCCGTGACTCCGGGATCGCGCATTGCGTATGCGAAACGAGCTCGCTCGTAGATTTACGTGCTAAATCTATTCCACGAAATTGGGTTTTTTTTTATATTCAAACTTCGACCACCAAAATCAAAATTGGCCTAAAATAGAACGCACGTACTTAATAATAAAATAGTCGTGCAACGTATAATAATATGTATTATATACTTTCATGATATAATATAGGTATTATTTATATTATAACATAATCAATATATATATATATATATTATATATAATATATTGGTATTCAAATATACGTACTATAGTACATTAGGTACTTCCTACGGCTTTATTATTTTTAGCATTTAATAATTATCTAGATTCATCGGTATAATTATCTTTGTTCAGTTTTGCAAAAGTTGAATACTTACGTAATATTTGAAACGTGTAATGCATAAAAAAATATAAATAAACAAAAATGATAATACTGTAAACTGTATGAAAAGGTATTGATATTTTCTCAATACGATTTTCTTCTTATTTTACCGATACTTTATATACCGATAACCTCAAGTATATGTATGTGTAAGTGTATAAAAGTATAAGTGTTTTATTTCACCGGATAAATACCAAATTAGGTATTCTAAATTTATCGAGGAGAGAAAAAAACGTAATTCTTGAACATAGTATTATTATAGTCTATAGAGTAAAATTTAGTTTTGTGTTTATATTTTTTTTACTTTGATAATTTTTTGAAAAGGGCAAATATGTTATGTCTAATAATAACCTTGTTTCTAGTAACATATTAGCTGTAGATCGTACATTTATACAAAGAATTCGTTTTAATACTTGTGGTAGTATCCCACGTTTTCATAATACATGATGTCACTTATGAGTTATGACACACGTACCTACCCGTTTTTCATAAAAACCTATTTTGGTTTTAAATTTAGTTGTAATTATAGAGATTAGAGATAGGATTTTGTTGACCTTTCCCATAAATGTGAACTAAAGCCACACATTTATTAAATTACACAATTCTCCAGAACATTTAGTTTTTATTTTGGATTTATTTTTGTAATTTAATTTTTGGAATAGATTTTGTTACATATTTAAAATTTTCTTTTTTCTTTTTATTTATCTTTTTAACATTTTGAAATATAATATAAATATAATAAATATATATTTTTGATTTTATGTAAATATAATAAATTTAAATTTTCAAACATACCTATTTTATATCAATTTTATCAATCTATTAAAAAAATGAAAACCATTTTCATTTCTTTATTAAAATTATTATAAAAGTATAAATTTTAATACCATTTATATGCTTTACCTGCCTTTTGTTGTATAAAAGTCATTTTGAGATTTAAATTAGTTTTTCTTAGTTATATATCTAATAATATAATAGGTTAATTTGATTTTTGTTTTTGGTTATTTTTTGAGCATTTTTTTAAATATTTGCGGCTATTTTTGAACATCGATATTCTAGAGACTTGAAACTCTCACTAATAATGTACTAAAATGATTACATTAAAAAAAAAAATTAGAGCTATTTATTTTTCTAGACTCCAATCATATATAATATAATATATATTATGAAAGGTTTATCTATAGACAATATAATATATATAATTAACACGATATTATGAGGTATACCTATGTATTGACCTGCAATTGCGTTTTCAAAGATTCAGTGTAGTCCCGTAAAAACGATTTTATCCAGCTCTGTCCCCCTGTGAACGGTTCTCTTTTTTTCAATTCCTAGATTTTTTATATCTGCCGGACGACCGTCTTTAACGATGAATAGGTCACCGGGGCCAAGTGGCACGTGCACTTTGCCCGGAACGTACGCGTGTTCAGTAGGTAGTATACACATAATGTTATTGTGTGCAGCGGACTCCTTTATTCTTGGATTCCGTATTCCTAATATAATGCCACATAATATGGCAAACCCTTCGTAGGGTTAAACCCAAGTAAAATCCATGCCCGTGTTACCACCATGTGATGCAGTGGTCGCATAGGACTGTGATTTTGAAAATAAGATATTGAAATATTTTTTCAGAAATGGTATATAATAAACTATTATTTTTAGATTACGAGTCAATGATGAAGGAGCTATATCTCGGTAGTTTTTCTATTTCAGAAAACACTTAAGATGCTGTAAAAAAATCTCCTGGTCTTATAAATCTATCACTATAGCTTATAGATTTTAAATTGAACATGGACTGTTATTAATGGCCATTGTTCCTATATATGTTACCTATATGTTACAGATAATTTTTAGGTATTCTTTGGAGTTTAATGTAAAAAAAAATAAACGGCTGAAGAAAAAAGATAAAATTAAGTTTTTTTAAAGTTTGAAGTATGACAGTTTTTTCTTCAAAAAAACATATTGCATAGATTTTAACATTAAAAAAATTTGAAAGTTTCATCAATCATCACTAGGTGACTTCTTTTCTTAATTATACATATTCTATTGTTATCTTAACCTAGAATATACATTTATGTTTATGAGAATTGAAAAAAAAAAAGGAGTATAGATGATTGCCTTATACCTACATAATTCAATAGTAGTGATCACAAATTTTACTAGATCCAGTGGCGCCCTAGTAGGAAACCAAATAGTGCAGTTGCACTGGTTCTACGCGCGGGTTTCAGGGTCTGGAGTTCATAATGAAGTTATCACTATAAATACTATAATTTATTACTATTATCTAGATCTTTAGATAATAGAATGAAACGTTAGGAGTTGGCAGTGTAAAAATATATAAATAAATAAAATAACTAGAGCGTGGATTTGCATGCATTTGCATATTTATTCTGGTTATATATAACTCTTCAAAAACTTTTATATATAACTCATTAAAAATGAGTTAGTTGTTTAATAAGAGTAAAAAACTAAAAACTCTAATCGTTTCGTTTCATTTATGATGTCGCATTTTATTAATATATTCGAATATTTTTTTTTTTTTTAATGATTATTTGACGTTGTACTGATATTTTTGATATATTTTAACCTTAACACTGAAAATATGATACTAATACAATTTTAACACTATTAAAATGTTATATTATGGTAGGTCAATTCATTAGTGGCGTAGTTATGATTTTGGGCTGTAGCCCATAAGCGCGAAATACGACCTAAAAGCCCAAAAATAATTACCCATAAGCGCAAAAAAAAATTACCTTTTAAATAACCCATAAGTGCAAATCAAATTTATAAAAAAAAGTATAGTCCATATCCATGTTAGGATAATAGAAGCAATCCGGAGCAATAGAAAATAGTTCATAAAATACTTCAGAAATTTCAGTACACGGTAAAAAAGCCAATCCAAAGAAATACTTTAACCGATGTAAGATTTCTGATTCATTTTGGTCGTATTCAATTTTAAGTCCCAATTTTGTAATTTGTCTATACCAGGCTTGCCCGAGATGAAACCGGCAACATTTAATTTGTGCATTATAATTATTATTATAATTATAATTGTTATATAAGTCAGATATGACTATATAGGCACCTGCATAGTTGCAAAGCTATATAGTTATCAAAAATCCTATTTAATGTAAGTTTATACTATATACACTATTATATATTATATTGTGTATTATAGACTATAATTATCTTAAATGATTATCAACTGCCATCGTAATGTGTAACGACAAATGACAACAGACAAATGCAATAACCGTCGTGATGCGTTGCTGCAATCTGTCGTGGACCGGATAAGGCCGCGTACCGGCATACCTATTCATGAAAAGCGTCGAGCTTCACGCTTTAGGTCAGTAAAATATTGTATCAAACAATACAATTTTCTTTTGCGCTTTTATCCCACTACCAAGGCACAAAAGCGTAAATTCATTTTGCGCTTTTGAGTCATCGAAAAAAAAGGTTGATTTGCGCTTTCGGGTTTCACCGTGATTTTGTTCTGGAGAGATATATAATTTATTGACTAAGCATATAGTCCCTACTTCCCCGGCTTCGCCTCCCACACCCCCAAACAATTCTTTTAATTTTTTAACATTATAATTTATAACTATATACAGTTAAATTGGTACTTATTTATTACCGCCAGTACACCATATACAATTTGGTATCTCTCCACCACTCTTGTTTGTTGTTATGTCCCACATAAATAAAATAAGCAATAGAAATTTAAAAAAAAAAATAGTTATTCAAAATAAAAAATGAAAACATGTATAACACTATATAATTTATAAAATAAGATCCAATTTTCTTGGGTTTTTAGCTAACTCGTTAATTATTTCCCCTGTGTCAATGTGTACATTTTTGTGACAGCTATATAACATGGTAGTTAATCCATTCAATCGATCCTATATAAGATGGATAAATGGATTATATACGTGATTATAATTTATGACATAGGTAATATGGGTAATTTTACAACCAAATAATCTTATATCAGTATATAAGTCAATGCATTAAACATAAAAAAAGGCTCTGGGTGGGGGGGGATCTATCCCCATAACTATATCACTGCAATTCACTCCAACATCAAAACTAACAATATTGTAACTGTACAGTTGACATCTGCAGTGAAAGAAAATTTCAGACGCGTTGCGTGCAGTGTAAGAGAGAGAGAAAACAAATGCATAAGTAGCGTTCTCTTGTAAGTAGTACGAAAAAATTCAAAATTTCTAAAATATTATGGTCTTTGTGTATTGCGTATATAATACTATTAAAATTACAAAAATCAGAATTTAAATAAATTCATTATCATCATTAGTAAAGAAAAACATTACGTTGAGCATGTTTTAATGATTCACCTATACATATATGGCCTACATAATATTATGAAATACCTTTATATGTATGTGCTATGCGACGATCTCGCTGTAAGCAAAACTTTTTACCGTACAGATGATAATATATTATGTATACCTACCGTGTAGCGTATTATTATTATATTATAATGTATATGTACACAACGGTCGAGATAAAAGTTGAATATTGCATTGAACCGTTGCTATAATATATTATATATATACACTACACCGCAGATATTATAATATTGTTGTAATAATAATACGATATTGTTATGAAAACCTAGAAGGACTTTCAAGTTTTCAAGCCTTGGTAATATATTACATTATATTATATTGTACTCTGTTTTATAAGTCATTTTGATATTATTCCGGAGTTTCTATATAAACGCGCGAGACACAATGCGTTTGTATACTCCACGGCGGGTGATAGGAATCGTTGATCACATCAGCATCACTGCAACACACGGTGTATACGCGTACACTGAGATAATATTACATCCGTATGACAATAATATGACAATATATTATACAGAGTCACTCGCGCGACAATTTTCTAATCGCTTCGCGTTTGTCTGCGGGATCTAATCTCATTTCGGCCGCAATGAGTCTGAATAAGACGCGCTCTGTACATTATTATGAATTATATTATTTCATAACATTATAATATATTATTATGATCGCTTCCGTTCTTTGCGGCGGAGGTTTGCTGCAGTTCCGCCCTTAAACCGTACTGTTTTAACCTTATGTATATACGAGCGCGTTTTGTTTGTATTATTCATTTCGGTCGAATTTTTTTCCGTCACGTTATTTATTCGATTGTTAAACAACCACGAATCGACTGTTGAAACGAAAGCGTAGTGTTTATAAAAATAAATATAAACCTTCGTACATACGAAGGGTTTTGTGTCTGGTGTCAGCCAACTTATTTATTTCCTTCATCATGACATATGGGCAAAACTATAGTGAAAAGTGAAAATTATTTACCTACTATAGTATAATATATATCTTCGACTAATATTGGCGCCTCGCGCTCGTATTGAAATGACATTAACCTATTTTAGTTTAAATTTGAGAAATATTTTATTTTGCTCTATCCCTCCCTAAAACTTGACCTGAGGGGTGACCTATGTTTTATTATATGAAATTATGAACGACTAAAATGTTATTCAGTAGGTTTTAACATCTAACGTTGTCACATAAATCCTCTATTAGATATATACAAATGGATTATGGGCATATAATACGAGTAATTAGCATATATAGTTAGGGAACGCTATGAGGATTGCATAATATGGCTATATTGGCATATATTGCATATGTATAGCTATTAATGTATGAATATTATAATATGTAATATTAATTATTATTATTGCAACTATTTTCTTTTTAGTTCTTATGATTTAATCCGTGTGGATACGTTCGTTAGTGCAGGAAAACTAATAAGACTTCTCGCGTAGCTAGATTGTAAATATCTACTAATTTTAATCTACATCGTATATTGATGTTTTACTTTATTTAAAATTCTATATTTTTAAAATTATTCATAACACGTGAAATGTGACACGTAGATACTTAATCGTTTCAAATAATTACTCACCAACCAACTAAATCCAAAATAAATTGTCAGGTGCGACGAAAGCATATAATCACTATATCCGTACGAACACCAATGTTAACTTACTGCACATAACATTTTACGGAGTACGTGCCTCAGAAATTGGGGATCAAAATTTCCAAAAAAAAAACATGAAAAAACTGAATTTTTTGAAAAAATTTGAAAAATTGGGCTAAATTCCTTAAAAGAAAAAATGGTTTTTGAATAATAGATATAATATTTTTCTAGCTTGGGTATTTTTAAGCTGTAAAGCAAAAGTGATGGTGCAAACGTTTAGTCAGAAATTCAATGTTTTGTTTCAGTTTTTAAGCTAAAGTAATTTTAAGTTCATCCGAATTGATCAAAAATAAAAATGTTTATATTATATTGTCTTAAATAATATTAATTAGTAGCTAAAAAGGTTTCTATTTAGAAAAAATATCTTTAACTATTTGTTTGACTGTGATTTTTATGCTTGGAATAATATTTTAAGCAAAAAATACCTAAATATAAAATTTTGATTTTCCTAAAAAATCTTTTTTTTGCAATTTTCTTAAAACTCCGTATTTTTTCAGAAATTTATTACTTTGATATTCTCCAATAATAACTCTATGTTTTCTAATGCTCCGGGAAATAACTGGTTTTTCAAACATTTTTCTGGAAATTTTCCGACAATTTGATCCCTTCCCCAAGCAATCTGTTGGCGTGCGAATTTGGCGCGTTTAATATATTATATCATCGTTCCCCTTATTACTGTCATTATTATTATAGGCGTACGTTGTACGTAGTGAATTTATATGGTTTTGAAACGCCCAACTTGTTTACACGTGCCGTCGTCGTTAATCGTTGTGATTTTATAATATTTTATATGTTACTCGACCCATTTCGCTCGCAATACATTGTACGACTTTTAACTTTAGACACGCTGCGCGTATGGTCTTCGCACGCTGTTTTGATAGTGAGTTCGGAGTTGTACACCCAATATACATAAAATAATATTATTTATGATAATATAGCAATCACAATCGTCAGTACTCGTGTAAAGTTACTCGCATAAAAGTGGTCGTATTTCCGAGCTGTCATTTTAAATTTTGCTACACCAATTATTTACTAGTAAATAAATAAATAATTCGGTGTCCCCTATTAATGTGAAAAACACACTCTTTTTTCACGTGTTAGATTTTTATATTTCTATTATATTATTATACATTTATATAACACGAAAAATAATATTGTATGGTAATTTAAAAAAAAAAAATTATTTTAACTAGCAATTATTGAAGTACCTATAAAAATTAACTACCTAATACTAAGCAAATATATTATATTGATAGATGTATGTTTTTTATCCAATAATAATATACGAGAATATGGAATAAGAACATTTTTTGTTTTGCTTCTATATATAGGTAAATCTAGTTTGAATTATAATATATAAAATATACATTGTACGAGTCACGAAATAATAAAATATAATTGCTTACTTTTTTTTTTTGTTATTATTCCATAAATAGAAATAGTGTAATTATCTAAAAATACTGAACTTATATTAATAAGTCTAGATAATCTATTTGGCATTTTAAACAAGGGGTAGATATTTTCCTAATCCATTAAAGTTATAGTTAACTACTATGAGGCTCATATTTGTACTTCAGTGGTTTTATAAATGGATTACGTAGGTTGTCCACAAAACACTAATAAGTTTAAGTATACTTTGAAACACTATAATAGTTATATTGAGTTTCGACGACATGTTATGTATTAGAATAGTATATTATTAATTGTTTTCTAAATAATTATATAAAAAATAAACACACTAATTTGTACGATGGTGACATAAAATGATTAATATTATTATTATGTTACGAAATGAGTATAGCAATCTCCAAACGACAAAAACCGCGGGTGGTTAATGTTCATCAGGTCTTGTAGGTATACCTACGCCTTCCACATGGCCGATCATAATTCGAACGAAATGCGCGAATATATTTTGCAACACAATATAATAATAATAAAAATAAAATTATTGCGCAAAGCTTCGGTTTTTATTTATTTATTTTTTTGTTGTTCGTTCGTTCCATCATTGTCGGTATCGGTATCCCGCGTGCTACTCTATACAATAGGTAATAACATCGTGTGAAATACGGTCCCGCGTAAATTATATCGAAAACGAACAAAAATATACGCCGACCCGTCAAATAATAGTTATGGCCCAACAGCACGTCGAATGTGGCCCCGGACTACGCGATTCCTGGTACACGCGAGGAGAATGTTTCGAATTTCGCGGTGGACCGTATAGTCGACGACGACAGCCTTTACGATCGACAGCGGAGTAGCGCGTAGACCTTCATTGTCTCAGAAATAATATAATAATAATATCATTATTCGTAATATTATGTCATATTATTCAATATCGCAACAATAATAATATATTACCTGCTATACTGAGGCAGCGGTCCATGTTTTTTTTATAAACGTATTATAAATTATAATATAACATTCATTACGTTTTATGACGCGGGCACGTCTGAATAAAATCGAAAACACAAATTCAGACCGCTTGCCACTGTAATAAGTTCGCACTGTGAAAAGTGAAAAGCCGTAGAATTTATTAAACAGGTTGTGAGTGACTATTCAAAAAGTAGTTAATTGTCATCCACCAAAAACCTCTGCATCAGTGGTAGCACTCTCATTGTTTCGTTAGACATCCCCCCCCCCCAAATAAAAACACACACACTCTAACAGACTAGGAGCTCATGATCTCAAATATAACACGTTCAACTTGGTTTAAACTTATTTCTTCTGCGCGTTGTATTCATCGAAAAAGCTTACTTATCTTCTATACTCTATGATTGCAAGTCTTTTTCAATGTTCAATATTCCAAAATAACAACTTCTACATTAGCCAACCACGTGTCCGCATCTGATATTTTCATAAATTAGAATAATCATCTCAAGTAATAAGTATAATAAAAGGACACAAACTGTTTGGATGATGAACATTATTGATTTCTGTAGACTATAATTTTGTTCAACTGATTTGACCGATAATTTGACATAAAGACTGTGTAATCTCGTCGTACATTTCTATATAATATGTCTGTACAAAAATTCGAGATTATTGAGCTGATCGATATCACTGCTTAAGTGGGCTGTGAACATAACATACGAATAAGTACCACTCACGTATAGTGAATGCTTACAGCCGCAGTGCGATAATAATATAATATATAGATTATTATTCAATGCTCACCATATATATTTTTAGTACTAAGAAAATTATGTAATATAGTATTACGTTGCCGTCGTCAGGTGTACAATAACTAATAACTATATGGTATATTTAAGCTTTGTGAATTAACGTCATATATGTTTTTGACAACGTTATATACATTATATATGCATATGTATGTATATATATGGTATATATGGCGGACGACGAGTGAGCGCGCTTGCGCACGTGTGCGACACGTGCGGGGGATTTGGCGCGACAGACGGCGGACGGACGGGCTATAGATAAGGGTTTTCGAAAAAAAAATCCACCGACCCTGTCGTGCTCGTAGCCTGCGGAAATTTCCGAACGATCGCGCTCTGAGTCGACGGGTTTCGACGAGGGTTCTGCCGTTGACGGGCGCATATAAGGTTTTAAGTTTTTTTTTTTTCATTTTAAACAAAATTTTAAAGGGTTTAAAATCGAAAAAAAATACAAGTACAATAAAACGCTGAACAGTTTACGAAAAATATAAATCTCAAAACCCTCGTGAGCGTCTGCGAAATGTAGCCCGTCTCATGAGTGGCCGCTGCCGATTATGTGGCCGGTCGAAGTGGACGTGCAGCAGCAGTGAAGCCGCAAACTCGCGGATCAGCCGGGACGCCGTTTCTGTTCGATGTCGATCATCGCAGTGCGGTTTAAATCGGTCGATATCGAGTTCGTCCGAGTTTAAAAACCACCGATCTGAATCTCGTGTACACCGTTGCATGCACTCGAGTTTGGTGCATCAAGGAATCTGCACTCTGCAGTGACCCATCGGTGCATTTAAGCGACAGGCCCACGGGTCTGGTTAAATCCAAACGCTGCTCGATGATGTGAAAACGGATGGAGCGATGAAGCTTATTTTTCTGCGCGTGATAATAAAATAATATGTATGTAAACAAAAAAAAAAATGGAACTGGCTCAACCGGGTTTCACAGAATTATTGAGTTGCAGCCGTTCGAACGCTGGTTGAAAAGTTATACTTAGATTTACCAGATTGGCGCGAGTCTTATATTATGATTTGCACAGATAAACGCGCTTTGATGTGTTGCCTGTTTAATTGGCTTTTGTTTGATATATTATTATATTACTGATATAATAATAATTAATATTATTATATCAGTAATTATTAATAAACGCATCAGCACCATCAAGCCATTGAACAATTAATTTATGCGGCTTGTGGAAATTCGTTAACTTTCGGTTTTTTTTTTTTGTGACCGTTTTATTGAGTAGTACTAATATAACATAGTTTGATATATACCTACTCGTTTATGGCGCTTTGTTTAATCGCTGCGTATTTAAATCGGTAATTCTATATACTCGTCGATTGCACTCGATATAAACGAAGAAAATCCCATTTCGGATGCTACTGCAGTGTTGTTCCACTCCAGTTTTATTGTATCACAGTCAGTCTCCACACTCACGACGACACACACATATATAATACGTATGTCGTATATGTAAAATATTTTATACGCCAGTGTGTCCGAGTGTTTCCGTTTAAAATCAATCATATCCTTTTCCGTCATTTTATGTCGAACACACGAAAACATAGAAATTTAGATGTATATACATTTCAAGAATAACAATTGGGTTAAACTATGAGAATATTGAAAACGGTAAAAGTTGTTTATCAATTCTATTTGTATGATTTACTTTCTCTGCACATTTTTATTATTTTTTCTTTTTTTATGAACTTCTTCAAAAATTCAAATTTCACAATTTTTAATTTTTACTTTTTTAATATGACTAATGTCTAATGTTTAAGAATCAAAAATGTAAGAATTACGATCTCGAGTAGAGTTACGACGACAAATCGGAATCTATTTTCATAGTATCTTTCATGGTTCATGGATAATACGTCTCTGTACGCGGGATGAAAACACGTCTAAATTTGTGTTTATGCGGGCTATGAAGCATCACTCAATCAGTAATGTATCTTACAAATAGACATTTTTTGTGAAGAATCTCACCCTTCCTTGATAATAAAGACCATTATGTATTAGTATTACTCATGTATAAATTGTTTTGCATAAAATAATAATAATAATAATACCGCAAGTCGTAATCGTGTACGAGCTACACGTTATCGCCCGTCGATTACTTACGCATCGAAAATATTGCTGCGACGATATTCGTATATCATTAAAAGTCCATACAAAATTACGACTACCCATGTGGTCTACACGAGATGTTTTGACGTAACGCTTCACGGAGGCGGTCGTGCTGCAGCGCGGAACGAATGACGCGACGGTGGACCATATAATAGGACCATGGTCGTGTTCATCATATTATATCTATATATATCGTGGTCGTCGGCGCGAATTCCCAGGGGGCAAATACGATGTGACGCAAAACCGTGATGAGAACGGCTGCACGCACATCGTCTGCCGCGAGTTCGTCGTAGGCGCGGGAGAGACGCGGGCAAACCGATCTGTGGAATTCGCCGAGGACTCAACGGTGGTGTTGAGGGCACGGCCGAAGGGGTGTTAGGGGAGGGGTTGAGTCGGGGTAAACATGTCCATCCATCAACGCGGAGCAACATGATGTATTAATGTGCCACCACTGGAAAAGGGTTGGGGTGGACGCCTCCCTTTAACTTAAAGGGAACTTGATGTATATATATTATATATATATATATATATATATACCTACCTACGTATATAATATATATGACGCAAGTCGCGATTTATTCCGTCTTGTGAAGCTTCACACGATATACGCGCATATTCCGCTTAAAAATAACCAATCCGGTATATGATACGATAATGTTGGATTGCATAAATTAGTACAAAACACATTTTTGACATGGCTATTATTATTATTTACACATTTGAGTTGCGTGGTCATGCTATATGTCATATGATAATATATTACATACCTACATAAATGGATTCACCAAGCATAGTTACGAACACCATTTCATATTTAAAAATTAAAATATTTCTGATTTTCGGAATTTTCAAGTAATACTTAAAACAATATATGCACGTATTTGGACTTTTTATCATATTTAAACTTGATATTTTTAAGAATGTTCTGTGGTGATATACAAACTTCTTTTTTTTTCAAAGAATGACTATAACTTTTAACTGTAAGTTCTTATACAGATGATTTTTTTGTAATTGTCCATGGATCTAAATCGAAATTCAAACTCGATTTGTTATTCTAGGTAAATTAATCGTTATGTGCTTAACTGTTATCGATAATAATCCTTTAATGGTTAATTACCTATATAAATAAAAATCAGCCTCGGCGTGGCATAAATCCCGCGCATATATATATAACGAAAACGTGTACAATACTGCAGCACGATGCGATATCTGTGTCGGTGTTTTTTTTTTTTACTACAATATACGTGCGACATTAACTCGTTAGCATGTCCATAGACTCATAGTGTAGAATATAGTATGTCCGATTGAAACACGGCGGCGAAAGGGTCACAGGGTTGATGTGGACCGCAGCAAAGGATACGTCTCCGGGTCGTCGGCCGTCGCGATTATTTGATGATAACACCGTAGTTATACACTTATATGGATGTATAAATAAGGTTTCGCTGCATAATATTATGTACACACGGTGTATGTCGTGCGAGTGTCATCGCCCCTTCTTTCGCACGCCAAACTTACTCGGGTCGTTCACGCGAGAGGACATAATTCGAAACGATATAAACATGTAAACGTCACGTGGTGACGGGCGCGAGAGATGACCGAAAGCGGTGTCGAGTGGTCGTCGGCCGATCGTGTGAGGGGTGGTGCGGGGAATATTATGAAAACGACGTTCTCGTTTCGGCACGTCCGGTTATATGTTATAATATTTACCACGCCGTATTATTATATTGTGGATATACGTGATAATGATAAACAATAGTCAATATAGTCAATGCAATTGTTATATTTTAACAAACAATATTATTACGTTCCAATACAAACAATTTTTTGTAAGTTCCGTTCATTCTAAACAGTAAAATATAGTTAATGAAAAATCAGACTCATTATATCAGAATTAATATCTATGCATTTTTTTTTTTTTGTAAATACTATCCATTAAGCAAAAATTAAACAAATAAAACGCATTTTTATGGGCTACGTACGAGTTGATTTCCGGGTACCTGTTTACCTGCACCGATACCGTTGAGTTGATTTCCGGGTGATTAAGAGGTATGTATGAGTTGATTCCCGGGCCAATATATATTTTTTTCAATGTTTAATAAAATATTTATCCTATTAGCATAAATTAAGAAACACCACAAGAAGGTTGGCTGATAAGTTTCTCAAAAATTCTGTTTTTTTTTAGTTTTTTCATATTTTGAAAATCATTCAATTTTTATTTATTAATTATTTTTTGTATTATCTTATATTATATTTGATATTGATTAAAAAAATTATTAAAAAAATTTAGTAATTTTATTAGTTAAAAAATTTAGTAATTTAGTAAAAAAATATAAAAAATTTTAGTAATTTAGTAAAAATGTCTAACACACTGATTTTATAAATTGGTATCTGCACGTAATGAGATAATACAATAATAGGAAATCAACTCATACCTACCTCTTAATGACCCGGGAATCAACGGCTGTAGTAAATTTGCACCAAAATTGACCCAAAATATTTACAAGATGTGTAATTATTGCACCATTTTTTTTTTAAAAATGCATTTGTAATTTGCTCCAAAATAAAGATATGTAATTTTCACCATCCTCAGGTAGTAAGAAATAGGAATTGTAATTTGTACCAAAATTAAAATCGATTATTTTTTCGATAGTATTTCGATAGTACAAACTTATAAGTTTTTATATCCTAATATAAATTTAGCTTAGTTTTTATTTATAAAATAGCTGAGCTTATACCAACTTGATGTAAGTACTAAGTTTATAAAAAATTGTATAATTATGAATATTAAAAAAAGTTGGCCAATTAAAAAAATTATATGTTATTAAATCGTATTATTATTATTATTAAAATTATTATTGTCATTCGTATCAATCTAGTCTTGACGTCTACGAAGATACCGAGGAAAAATCGAATATTTTAAAATCGAATAAATAAATAATCATTTTAATGCAAATTACAAATTCTATTTTTGACTACCTGAGGGTGGTGCAAATTACATATTTTTAATTTGGTGCAAATTACAAACTCCCGAATCAACTAATACATATAATAGGTCTCGGGAATCAACTCACCTACACCGATATTAGGTATATCATAGAGGTAAACCACACATTTCTGTATATAATGAGTCTCTGACGATGAGATTCGCCCGTAAAAATATTGCTGGTATATACAAAACATGATCCAGTGAAATAATATATCAAAATATAAAAATCGTTTTAAATCGCATATAATATGCACCTGAATATAATTACTATTACATGTAGGTACATCTGTGGAATGACATTAACGATTGTTTTTGCTAAATATACCATGACAGTCGTTCTATATTATGTTATATTATGTAGTACAACTGCAAGTATATATTACAGCATATTTTATGGTGTACAGTCAGGAGAACCTAATCGAAAGGATGCAGTGTGATCATTACGCATAAAACTATTTAATTTACTGTGAAAAATATATAGTATACCAACTATACCATCATTTTTTTTAGTTTTTACTTATTGATAACTATTACACGTTAATATATTAGATATTAAAATATTATCTACAAACCGTATACAGAATATAATAATATAATATTTAAATAACCAATAGAATTATATTATTATATAGTATGTAACTATAATATAAGGGTGATGTTTAGAAATTCATGGATATCCCTAGGAAAAATATCATACAATAATAATATCATGATTATATTTGTTCTTATTTTCATCAAAGCCCAAATCAAAGTTGAAACAGAATGGTTGCAACCCCAGGAAACGAAATAACTATATGCGAGTAACATTAACAGTTTGCGCTTGATTAATGTTATGATTTTTACAGTGTATTGAAATAAATATTTTGACTGCATGTTTCTGACGGAAGTTTAGGTTAGGGTAATTGGAAATATTGTCATCTAGTCCATAAAATTAAATAATTGTATAATGTGTCACTGTATTACAACAGTTATACAGGTGAAGCTGGTGAAAATGTTGATACCGGTATCCGGTATTAGTTTATTACCGGTATTTACGGTATTTTCGATAATTATCGTGTTCCGATAATTTCGGTAAAAACTGTATTTACTGAAACACAGTATAACGGTATTCTGAAATACCGAAAATACCGACAATTATCGATATACTGAAAGTCACACTCGCCCTAAATACATGTACAGTGGCAGTAACACCAAATATTATATCATCTAAGTAAAGGTAACTCAAAATTTCTTGTCGATCTGTGTCACTCCGTGTTTGGCATTCGATACATTATCCGTCACTATTTCTGCAGTTTTTACGAGCACCGGAGCGGGTCCTTTTCAGGACATTAATGATTAAGGGTGATCGTTGTTTTATTTTGTCCCTCCTTCCCTGGAAAATTACTCTAAGTATAAACGTGTGTGTGAAAAGAGAACATTAGCAATGAACTCGTTATAGTCACTAAGACCTATGTGGCTATGCAATGATATCGTATATGATGGGCACCACTTTTATATTGTGTTTATCATATTGTATGGTAGAGCGTGGTATAATAACAATACGCGGTAATATACGAGCCAACGCGTGCGTGTATGCCGCCTATATCTCCCGAGAGAGTAAGTTGGTGAACATTTGTTTTTATCCGTCGCAACCGCACCGCAATAATAAAATCGTGGTCCGTGTACAACGCGAGCGTAATATGTGTCTACCTATATTATAATATTATTATAAAATAATAACAATAATTGGCAATTATTCCGATATCGTGTCGTACCGCATGATATTATTATAATATTGGTAATAACACAGCCGCCGCCACCGATCGTTTATTGTCACACGACGACGTGGAGTCGCACACCTATGTATCATAAGCCACCTCACTCGTACTCACACCTATATGAGTACCTGCATACATATATTATATAGTATTGTTGTTGATGTTATTATTATTATAATATTATTATGTACCTCGTTCGCGCACGCGCACTCGCATAATAATACGCGTCGTCGGGGTCGAGTCGGTGTCGAGATGAAACGCGGCTGACCCGACGCGAGTAATGACGTATCGTCGCGCCGGCGGCGGTCTTTTGTCTGCGAATGCCGCCTTTTACGGTGCCAAGTAGTCGCGAGCTATCAGGACCGCTTGAGCGGGCAGTAGACGATGAACGATGGACATTAAGGTAAAGTGGAATGTGTCGCGTGCAGTGCGGTGCGAAATGAAAAAAATTAAAACACCAGAAACGCGTTTCGGCACGTCGTCGTCGAGTGGGGCGGTAGACGCAGGACACGATTATTATATTACATTATTGATATTTATTTTTTATATATAGATTCGCCGCGCCGCGAACCGGGTGGTAAAGTACGTTACTATAATAGCCATGTTTTATATTTTGTTACGATTAAATACTATTATTATTTTATTAAGGGCATGAAAAAAAAACTGATAATTACCTTAATATGTTTATATTTGCAGATTTCTAATATATACACAAAATCTAAATAAATAATACTATAATGTTTTAAATACAGAAAGATCGAACCTGCAGTCCAGTAGCGAACTTGTTATGTAACTAACATTCATGTACAGTTTAAATGCAAAGAAAAAAGATTTATTGTAATTTACATGTATACAATAGGTAATATAAATATTACGGTGGTAAAAATATCTACAAGTGAATACATTATTGCGGCAGTATATTATTATATAAGCACCATATTATACGTGCTGAAAAACATAACACGATAGATATAGGTATATGTAACTTAATAACACGTGTTGAAAATCGTGACTTGTTGAGATTAGAGTTTAAGCAAAATCGGTAATATTGTAGGTTATATGGACCGAGTGGGTAGAATTGGTATGGAGTGTAAGGGGTGACATTCGCTACACTCGCCTTTTTCCGTAATATAACTTACTGCAGAAACGTCTGCGTTTGAGTCCTGAAACACCCTCTGCAAAATCGAGCTTTAAATCGGTCACTGGTGCGTATACGATACCATACCAATGCTACAACAATACATTACCATATACCACGTTATATGCATTGAACGGCAGTATATCCTATGATAATATACGTGTTTTCGACCCTCTATATTCGCATCATTATATATATATAACGAGTATACTCGTTTATGGCGCTTTGTTTAATCGCTGCGTATTTAAATCGGTAATTCTATATACTCGTCGATTGCACTCGATATAAACGAAGAAAATCCCATTTCGGATGCTACTGCAGTGCTGTTCCACTCCAGTTTTATTGCACCATAGTCGGTCTCCACACTCGTGACGACTGACGACACACACATATATGTATAATACGTATGTGTATAATATTTTATGCGCGAGTAAATAAAATTATTAGAATATGTCTAAATAAATACAGTTTAGAAGGTTCTACATCTCTAAATTATAATGAACTCAAAGTTTTGCCTATTAATTCACTGTATAAGAAATTTGTTATTATGTGGGTAATAAAAAATATGGGAAATTGGTATAATACAGATAAATCTAAACAAACTAGGGAAAATAGGGCATATTATGATGCTAAAATTAATTATACGAATACTTCTTTTGGTCAAAAATTTGTGGATTATCTTGGTCCGAAATTTTATAACTCTCTAGATTTAGAATTTAAAAAAATAATAATAGATAAACCAAAACATGCCAAAAATATTATTAAAAATTGGTCTATATTAAACATTGAATAAAATGTATATAATTTTTATTATATTATAAAATATTATATAACATCTTTGCTTTATATTAACTATTATATTTTGTTCTAATCTAAATTTTATTTCTTGTATAATTTGTATATAATTATTAATCATGTTTAACCTGTTATCATAAGCAACCTGTATATTATTGATAAGTAATATTAACACAAGCTACGCTTAAAGAAGGTAGGTATAAATTTAAGATATATTGTATTGATGTATTTATATTGTACAAAAAAAAAAAAAAAAAATAGTAACTTTCATCGATAATACGTCACAGTACATTGGAATGAAAACACGTCTAAATTTGTATCTATGCAAGGCTATATGAGGGCACGAGGCATACATATTAAACGAAAACAGGAAATCTACTTCCTAAGTCCTTAACTCAGCGACTATTTCCAATACACAGGCACACAAAGAAATCATTCTAGTAAATCTTACGTCGTTTTGTATACGGACGAAATCGACATCCGATTAATCATGATATCCGATTTGTATATTATTTTATCCCAATTGCAGATGGAGGATATCCGAAGTATATTGTACCTTTGAAAACATATACACTATGACGTAACGCGTGATTACCAACCTAATATTCGGTTTGACGTAAATCTGATAGGTTTTGAGACAAATAATATCATCTATGTATATTATATTATTAAAGGACAGAGGATAAAATTGCATAATTATATATTTGTCGTATACGCCGATCACCGACGTACACAAATAAACGAATAAATTAATTATAAGCACTTTTATTGAACACTTTGACGTCCAGTGGCCATGGAGTCACATGACCATCACCTGGCTCTGACACTGGTGGTAATCGAGTCACACGACTACCGCCAACTGACCACTTTTCTGTCTTCCCATATTCCTTAAATATAAATTTTACAATCGAAACACTATCGGTAATATCGATATTGAGTTTAACCTAGTTACATTATACTTACTGACTAAGCTTAAAATTATACTAATTGTTATCGTAGTATTACGCCATTACTTAATTGTTTTGGTATTTTACCAGTTACATATGATTGTTTACTTAACCTAGTTAATAGTTCTGATTGTAATATTTCTTATATATTATGTATGATACAACATATTATATATATTTATTATTTATGTTGTTTTTTTAGTCTGTCATTCGTAATCAGACGGTGGTTTCAAATCTTTACAAATCGTGTATTAATGGCAATAATTTATTTTATTTTGTATACCTATCGGCTATCGTTTAACTCGAAATTGAATTACACCTATAAATAATTCGTACTATAAAGTGCAATTCAATATAATACTATAGTGTGTTCGTGCATGCGGCTGCAGCAGTGACCTATCCATATATTTACTAAACTACTGCGCTCTGGAGAGCTGCGAACGTAGTGTAAATTGTTCGATGGTAAAAAAACTGAATGGACTGAATACTTGTACTTATAATTTAAAAAAAAAACCTAGACAACCTAGCCCTTTTTGTGATCGGTGCCATAAGTAACCGCGCAATCAAAACAAAAAAACCATCAGATATTATATTAATATTATATTATATTATAGCCAATTATTAGCCATATAGGTATAACTTCTAATCGTTAACATGTAATAATATATGTAGGTACATATTTATCGCGAGCGTTGCATGATGATAATGATGATATTATAGTTAAGTGATTTCCCTTTAATCGATTTGATTCCTTACGTTATATATATCTATATACCACTTATACTATACAAGTAAGTAGTCGACCATTGAACCGTTACGAAAATCTATACGTCCGTGTACCGTAATTAAACTCTCGATCCATTATGCATCGAGCTGTCACGTCTCACGTAGCGCGGACTTTTATATATAGGTACCTTTATGCGTAATAATTGCACGTCAGGAAAACAGACTGCGAAACAAGTAACAACGTACCAATTACATGTATTATTAATAATAAATAATAATATATAATAATATTACAACCTATGTATAGTATATA
Organism: Diuraphis noxia; assembly: GCF_037042655.1. Lineage (NCBI taxonomy): Eukaryota > Metazoa > Arthropoda > Insecta > Hemiptera > Aphididae > Diuraphis > Diuraphis noxia. Next base: position 16,145,060 of record NW_028301714.1, on the reverse strand, counting down.
TCAACGAGTAGGTATACTGCGCGCGTAACGCGAATAACAATGTTTGTATGGACTTTTGAAAATCGTATTTCCATTCTCTCCGTCCTCGATTTCCACGGTTATGATATTGTTATTATGGCTTATGTCGACATAATTATACAGCCGCCGTTTATCAAACAAATCAGACATCTCGATTAATTATTTTTCTCCAAGTGGTCGAAACGAGTTGATTCTATATTTCCTGGCTCGGAATAACCCGCAGCAGATAATACGCCCGGCTCTCATGTGTGTAGAACGAATTCACGATCCATCGTCGAATCATCATCGCTACTGCAGCACAAAATACGAAATGTCCTCTCTAGGTACAGAGTTTGTCTACCACAATGACTAGAAACGGATAGAAATTTGCAGCTTTCGTGATGTTTTTCCTATGGATGATATACCTGTATGATAGTCGTACATAATATTATATAGTCTGCTCGCATACGTCAAATTGATTTAGTTCTATCCAGTTTGTCTGAATTTCGTTCGAATTTGTTTTTATATACATACAGCCTGGCAAATATGGTACAGATACACTGACATACCCATATGTTTACACATTTTATATTTTATACTCATCGTTTTGAAATCGACAACATTGCAATAGAAATACTAAATAGAGAAATACGATAGTATACAATTTTTTTTCGATTTGACGTTTAATTTAATTTATATATATTATATAAATATATTATATTTAGACCTGCAGTAGCGAAAAATATTTATGGAATCATATTTTAAGAAGGTGCGTACCTATATATCAATTCAGTGTTGTGCCATAACTCAATTTATTTAAATAGGTTATCTAGATAAAAAATAAAATTGACATCTAAATTTCATCTATATAATATATATAGCCATCTAAATAAATTATCAAGATGATTCACAAAATTCATGACTAATAAGTAATGACCATTCTACAATATTATTATATTCATTATAAAATAAATAACTAAATAAAACATTTCATTTGTATTACTTGCACAATTTGATTCTAAAATAATTTCACATAGCATTTATTATTAATTATGAATTCTGATTAATGATGATTTATCATGTATAAATGTATGGGAGGTGGAATTGTGGGAATTATAAAAAAAAATTACAAAATTGACCATACGAGTCTCATGCCCGTATTACGAACACGCCTAGTTATTTATCGCAGCAGCAATATTGCGTGGTGGATGGTTTATAAAATACAGAAATAACTGTCTATAAAAAAATAGCAATATTCTAATATCTAAGTCACAAGATCTTTTTTTTTGCGTTATTGAGAATATTTTTTTTTCAAGTTTGGGAAACTATTATTTTATCTTTAACTTGCTTAGAATATTGTAATAAAAAACAACGTTATTTTAATTTTAAATTGTTATTATAAATTTAAATATTAATGTAATACCTTATATAGTTAAGTATCTATCTTGATAAAAATTATTTTATCTATAAATATATAGATAATTTTAAATTTTGATATCTTATCTATATCTAGATATTTTTTTTAAATTTTCTAAGCATAACACTGTATATTACCATACGCGAGCCTGGCGCTTGATCAAAATGTACATGATATAGGTTTGCCTACCTACTATATCATAATATTGTAAAAAAATTGTTTGTTATAGCGTCATAATACTCGCTGGTCGAAGTGAAGTAATCTTAGCCCAAAATAATGACAGTATATTTTACACAAAGAGAGAGAGAGGGAGAGTATATCTTAAAATATCGTAATCGGATTCACTTTTACCAGTTTTACTCTGTTAATTCAAACATTGATTAAATTTATATAATATAACATTACTATGAATATACATTTAGGCGCTATACTGCACTAGTTTAGTCACCCCAATACGGTCGGCATTCGTGTTCGCAAAACCTCGTGACATATATAATAATATATAAATCGTACGGCACGTAACGCATATACCATGTATATAAGATGTCTGAGAAAGTTTTTGCGAAATTGACTATGTACAATGAACGAATAGTTCAAAACTTATTTTCTGTGTCCGACTCTTCTAGAACCCATAAATATCTACTACACGATGTTATATTTTGCATGTCACACAAGTGTTCTCTGATTAAAAAGCAAATCATAGAGATCACGTAGTATTATATTATAAAGGCGTAATTAAAAGAGATGATATAAGAATACATTCCCTCCAGAGCTTTTATAATATATTATTCATTAATATGTGGTTTTTTGAGATTATTTGTTGATATTATGACATAACTATATTTTCCACTATTTTGTGTAGGTATTTAATATAAGCTTAAGTATTTTTGATAAATTAGTAGGTATCCCAAGGTACTCGCACTCACCAATTCACCATTACTGTACTTAAAAATATAGTATTTTGAATGTAAAAAAATATGTCTATCCTACTCAGGTCAAGTATATCGCACTTATGATTCTGAAATTTGGTACAAACGTAATCCTATATCCGAATTTGTTTACCTCAAAACTAATTCTTTAAATTTTATATTATAAAGAGGGGCTCATACAGGGATTTGTTAGCTCACAAATACTATTTGTAACTTTATAGTATATATATAGGGACATAGGGTCAGCATTAATAACATGAGATAAAAAAGTTATGATAATTGTATATGTATAGCAGAGTTAACTAACTTGCAGCTAGTGTCTTATTTAAAAAAAAAAAATCAATTTTTACATGAATAAGTAAAAATTGTAAAAATTATAAAATGTAACATTTCATGTACGTAAGCCACCCACCCTGATATATATCATTTATTTTTGTATTCTATTTTTAGTCAAAACCACCTGAATAAATTACTATGTTAAAAATATTAGCGTAGTTAACATGTAATAAAATTTAAGACTACAGAGTAAATCCACTTGCATTATTTAATTTGCCATGGTTGCAGGTTGGATATTGTAAGAATAATAACAGCGATTCTTCCGACGGATAGGATTGTATAACTACACTACACTCACATATTTTACACGCATTCTTATGTATATATAGCGACACGTCACGAAGAATAGATTATAACACACACACACACACGGATATAGGTACCTTTGGCGGCGGGTCGACGCGATCGGTTATTAATGAAGTCATTTAAATGCATGATCGTGGGCACGCACGCTCTAGTGGGTACCACTATTAATCTGGCGAAATGTCCCCGGGGATCTCTCGGAGCCAATATTTTTTTCTCTCCCTCCGCACCTCACCACCCCTTAGCGCGTCCACCACGCCACTCTCAATCCCTTGTACGCTTCTCCCTCACCACCCCAACCACCCCACCAACGCCGTTACCCCTCGTCGGCCTCCTCCATCAACCGATCGTAGTCTCTTCTTTCCGCTCACGCCGACCCTCACGCCCGTCCAAGTGCACCTCCTCGGCTCTTCTTATACGTATATATATATATCCTTCTTGTATATGACTTTAGATACTCACATATTATATATATATATATTCTTCTGTCCGATTTTGTCACTGCTGTTTATACATATGGATGTACTCTAAGTCCGCGAGATCCATGTGTGGCCTATTTTTTTTTCATCAGTTTTTCTATTACATTTTTTTTTTCAAATACTTAATATATACACGCAAGTTTACCAGAAAATATAAGGGTATGTCATTCTCAAAAGAATAAAAAATTAGTATTTTATTTTCATGAAATTTAATAAAAATTGTCACTCAGGTATAAAATAAAGCTATTTGTTTAATAATTGTTCAAAAAGATTCAATGCTAACGTGAAACCAGATTTTGTAACCAGTCAAAAATTCATACTTCACTTCATTTTGGCCATTTTAACTGTCCATTTAACCGGGACAACAATTCCTCACGCCAAGGACACCTCCATCAGGGGGTACTGCAATACTAGTCAGAAAGAATATTATTCACGGCCAAGATCCCTTAAAAACAGCCATGGACTCAACTTCAATTACCATTCAACTTGGAAACGACAAAGTTCTATTTCATCGATATACAAGAGCCCAAAAATGTCACTATATAATAATTAACCGACCTGGAAGCCCTAACAAATCAGAACCTCAAATTAATCGCAGCTGGAGACCTTAACACAAAACACCCCTCATGGAACAGCCAAACAACAAACATTTCAGGTCGTCTACTTCGCAACCACATGGAATCTTAAAACTCATACACCATTTGTGCACCTGACTCGCTAACACATCACTTATATAACCCGCAACACGCACCAGAAGTTCTCGAAATAGCTGTATTAAATCTTAACGACTGTGACTTTACCATAACCAACTATAATGAGTAGGGCCAACAATTATATGCCCTAAAAATCTATAAAATATGTATGCAGTTATGCCCTGAAAATTACCAAAATATGCCCTTAAAAAACAAAACAATATATTCCCATCCGAAGAAAATATATTTTCTCCAAATTCAGAGATGTAACTATTGATACGACTAGTGTTGGAAGTTCTCACTTTCGGCATTTTAAAACGGTCGATTTAATAACGCACCGCACGAAAGAGCGACTGACGACTGTAATTAATAGGTGTGACAAAATATTATATTATATTTATCTCTATGCGATACTGACACCGATCTACGGATATATAATATTGTTGACCCTAATAATTAGCGATTAAGATTAGATTACCTCTTTCCATAAATGAGCTGAAATACCAATAATAAGGTATATGAGTGAAACAAATTAATATTTTGTAATTCCCGAGTTTTTAAGATCTTAATATGCTCCAAAAATATACTAAATGCTAAAATATGCCCTAAAAATGCAAAAATATGCGAAATAAAATTTCGTATACAGCATCGTTAGGTTATAAAACAAATTTTGGTATAAACTAGCTATTTTTTTGACCAACCAATAAAAATATGCAAATGCATACAAGTGTTGGCCCTAATAATGACCTTTCTTCAGATCACAATCCAATAATTCTATCAACCTCTGACTACATCACAACACTTAATCCACTAAAATCCAGAAAAATAATTAATTGGAAAAAGTACAAAAAATATCTCAGGGAAAACCTCTCCAAAATCAACAACATCAAAAGCGCCAAAGACATAAACAAAGAAATCTCAACACTATTACAACGACCATTCAATCAGTTCAGAAATTAACTCCTACACTATTACTCGAGATCTCCACCAAACGATTACTAAGAAAAGAATGGCAACGTACCAGAGACCCAGCAGTCAAATCTCTACTTAATGCACAAATTGCCCATGTCAAAGAAATCCTTAAAGATCATCGTCAATCCGAATGGGACGAGTTCACGAAAACCCTAAATTTTACCAACCGTTCATTATATTATACAAGCTCAACTGAAGACTTCTCAGAAAAACACCAGCAAACACTCCACTCGTCGACCTCAATGAAAAAAAAAAATCTAAGATTCCTCTTTAAAAACCGAATTATTTACAAAATCAATGGAAAATAAAAGAACATTTTACTGACGATTGAGAGGTGTTAGTGACAGTTTCTTCATTTCATGACTAGTATAAAACTTTTTTGATATTTTATTAACATTTCATAATGCACATGTTCCACCCCCACAAATGTTCAATGTATAATATTTGACGGGAAAGTTCATTTTACAAAAAAAAATAACGTTTCGATCGAAAATCTGAAGTATTAAGTACTCAAGTTAATTAAATTTATTATAATCATAAATTCACAGTTGTGATATTTAGTAAATATATAATATAAATAATAATATTTGTCACGGGTGATTTTGATCGCTTTTCTATTATGAATATTTTATTTTGTATAATACTACTATGCATGATCGTGTGTTGATGATTTGATTCTATCCCTAGATAAATATTATTGATGGGTTTTGCGATGATACTAATATAGGCGTACACAAATATTTATTCATCATAAATTATAGATTTTCCACTATTTATATGATTAATATAATAATTATAGTAAATATTTGTTTAGTCTTTTTAGAATTTTCAACATAATACATATATATGTTGTACCTTAGAGTGACCACATTTAAAATATATATTAATATAATAAGTATTTATTATTTTTGATTTTTAATCGGTTATATTTATTATATAGTAAAAATATCATTATACGTACGGTTTATGTCGCCGGACGCTAACAACAATGTGATGCAACAATAATTAAAAACAAATAATAAGACGAACATCACAATATATTATATATTATATTTTTATAATTTTCCATTGAAATATAAAGTAACTATGCTTGTACTGTGTGTGTGTGAAGTTAGAAGTGTTGCAAAGATTTGCGTGAATTTAGTATCATACTATCGTGACAAATTTTAAAAGTGATGATCATTGTAACGTCGGTATTACTTATATTTTGTAAGTTTCGGGACACATAGCTAAGTACTCTGTACGAACAGTTGCTTCACAAACACTCCTTATAAAAGAACTTCAAACTCTTCGAAAAATTCGAAGGTGCAGATGAAATACTTTTTAAGCACTTGGGAGAAATTGAAGACTTTATTTTAAAACGACCCAAACGTCAAACTTTTATTACAAGTTATTTTTCTAAATTATTGTAAGAATTATACATATTTTGTGTTCTAAAATGTAATCTTTTAATACATTTTTAATTCATAAATACATGTATAGGAAATGAGTTTTAAAAGTTAGTTATTTAATTGTAATTGTAGTTTATAAATATGCATATAATAATATTTCTAATAGCGAAGCAAATTAAATAAAAAATAACAATGCCTAACTCGATTTTTTTGTATTTTTAAAAAAATTCGACATATTATGTAACTTGAAAAATATACATATTAAATTGAATAAATTTTTATCTCCTTTGACATTCGAACTATCGAGACTCGACTGTAATTTTAATTTAGCAAAATGTACTTAAATTAATAATTATGAGTTATTTTATAATTATTTTTATGATGCAGGTATCGATGATGAAGATGATAATGAAAACTAAGACTAAAAACCACTACGGCTTCCTCAAGATATTTTATTTGGAGCTAAAGAAAATGACTATCCAAAATTCCAAACTCATAACCAAACTAAAATATATTTGTAAATTTAATTTTAAACCTTATATCAACATTGTAAAAATACTTAGTGTATTGAAACAATAATATTCATAAATAAATAAAGACAGCCACAGCTAGTGTACATAATGGTGCAGCTGTAGATTTCAGACCGTTAGCTGAATCAAGTTTATTGTACTCTTCTCAGTTCCCTTTTCATACCACAACAAATCAGGCAGCGGCATGTTACGAAGACTCACCTCTAAGTCTTTATGGAGTAGTGGCGAGTAAGACAATGAAAAGAAGGGAGAGATGCATACAAATTGAGAAAAAAGTTTTCTGGACCTCACGAATTCCACCGAATACGTCTCATCAGTTATTGTGAGTGCAGTTGTCAACGATTGTAACCTAAGGATATAGTGTATAGAACACGAAAAGTTCGACTCAAACGGTTTTTGATGTCGCTAACTGTTCATAGGCGTCAACTGTCGACATAATATGTTTGACTCATTGTTGACAATGTCAAGTCAAGTTAGTTAATTTTGTATCTATATATATATATATATATATATATATAGTATATACTTATACATATTATATCAATAATATACTCGTAATATTGTTTCTTCGTTCTCGGTGTAAAAATAAAATCTAATGTACGTGTATTAAAATGTCCATCGAATTAAACCATGCCAAATTTGCGATTTGACGTACCCAGTTATTTCATACATACTAAAGTATGCACGACACAATTACAACAAATGAATAAAATTATGATATTATATTAAAATTGTTACAATAGTAATTTCAACTTTTAATTGTCGTCGAGAGAAAAATTAACGGCACCGCGCGTGGTCGAATCCATTTGGCGCCGCTCAGGAACAATTAATGCACGTATCTCGTCCTACTAAAAAATTAAAAATAAAAACTTTGTAATGTTTACATTTTTTCCTTCTGATTTCATGCAACGATGGTAAGATTTTTAAAATAACATTTAAAAATCGTCATTATCAATGATAACGAATTTGAATATAAAATTATATGTATTGTACAATGAAATTGTGTATCATCAATTTTATAAGCTATCCAGTGCAATGAATTTCGAAGTTATAAATTAATCTCGGATAGTACTCACAAAATATTATTTAATCCATTTTACCAGATCATCATCATATCGGCTTCCTCAAAATATTGCGCAACAGTTAGTGAGCAACATCTGCAATCATTACGTTTATAATAATATATTATGGTAATATACAATACATGCGCTCGCTGCATTATTGAAATACGACCGGCTAAACGATTTCGAGATGAAAATTTTATATTTTTTGGTTTATTTTTCTGCTAATATTAATTGTAGTTATTCTACCACATTATTTTATATTCTACGCGTATTCCAACAAAAGTAAAAAAAACCGTCACAACAGTTTAACATTAATATGTTTTTGATTTATCACAGCTATTATTATTGACAACGGTCAACTCTTTACCGGACTGCACCCCCATAATACCCGATTGTTCTCCAAACACACACAGCCGCACGCTTACATATTCTCATATCAAAACACGCGCGATTTCCGCGACATAACCGCGGACAGCTGCCGTCGCGGGGTGAAGACGACTGACGCGTAAAACTACAGTATAATACCTATTTTATTATATATTTATAATATATATATATAGCTTTCTATCTATTGTATTGAGGCGTTCAATATGGGAACACCGTACATCATGCGCTTCGTGGTCGTACGAATGAGTCATTATTATAATATATATTATATGTACAAAAATAGACTAAATCGCATCGAGACCGATTGTGTGTGGCGGTGACGACAACTTACTGCCGTAACACAACAATATAATATATATATATATATATATACATACAAATATAACGACAATAATGTCCGGCACAAAAGGACACCGACCGCGGGGTTGACGGCATCGCAGGAGTCGTATATATTATACGCGCGACAAAGTTGGCCCCTCCGGTTATAAAAATCTAAATTACACGCCGCACAGTGACGTGGATGATGATAATAATAATAATAATAATACGTACGAACGTATACAATCCGTACAATCGGCAGCCACATTCGATTTTATAATATTATATACCTCTGCCCCCACGGGATGACGGGAGGGCTGCAGAGCCTCGCGTATATCTAGGATCTATCGAAATCGTCGGGCTGCGGACATCATATATACATCTAACAGAAATCGTATTTTATAGAGATAAAAATATTGATTATTTACGACCATACAGTATCATCTGCTCGATCCCGCGTGGTCATATACACCCTCACACACACACATTTATGTAAAAGTTGATCCTGCACGGCGTTGCCCACGACAAATGCAATGTCAGTGTATGTACAATGTACATCTCCTTAAATTCCGCAAAATGTGTAAACTGTGCAGATTTTTAAACATGACTGTTATTATTTGGGTAGTTTTGAACAATACAGACTCAAGACTATATTATAATACATTTATAATAACAGTGTCGCAGACGAAGTAGATCATCCAACAAATATCATGGCACGGCGGAGTTGTTACAGTTTCTGAGTGAATAATAATTACGATGTAAAACGATATGGGTGATGAAACTATTGCTGCAGGCAGATTTCAATTATTATTCGCATTACGCCCGAAACTTATTGCACCGTGATGCAGCTGAAGAGTTGCACTCAAGGGGCATACATGCATATATCACAGTTTCGAACTGACGTTAGATGATTTGAAGGTATTATAAAATATTATTATCCACAATTTAAACGTAACCATACGATATGTTATACATTCAAGTTGCAGGTCAAGAATATGATTATTTGATTACATAATTGTATATTAGAAAACTAAAAACCTCTTTGAGAAACGTTGATGGATGACTCATGGGATTTAAAGAAAACGTCACCTACCCCCACAAAAAGACCATGGTGACCTGCAGGTTACTCCACCGATATTGATGTGATTCGGGCGAATATGGAAATCGCTGTTATATTGTATTTTCAATTTTCGTCTTGAAACTTAAACATTTGCACGTATTATATTAAAATTATTTCTAATATTAGAATTTTATGTTACAATTGCGTGGTTCATGCTGCAATGTAGTCGAGGCAAGTCCACTAGCATGCAGACATTCAAAACTGTATTATACAGCTTATACTATCACCCTCACCTCTCACCACCAATATGCATAATATCTGCAGCCGTTTTATAAATATACTTTTTTCGAGGAAACCAGATCATCTAGTGAATATAATAAAATAAGGGAAGCCTGCAACGGAACCGTCGGGGGTTGCTGTTACAAATACAATATAATAATATGAAGCATGCAGCCGGCGTAAAGGATGACCCGTGGAGATCTACGGGAACGCCCTCGCTCTTATTGTTACTATCGTTATTATATTATTATTATTGTCGTTTGTCCACGGCCGGAAGTGACCGAGCGACGGTTCAGGTGCAGCGGCGGCGGCTGCGACGACCGTCGACCATATGATTATTATACCACGGTATAGTGCATGCAGTGTTGAAATCCTTTATGTATTATATTATAATAATATATGTCCGGAGCAGTATCAGCAGTTCCGGTGCCCCTGCGTATTGTACTGAGTATGCATAGTCGCCCTGTCTTGTTTTGTATTCGTTTGTAAACGGTTTTCGTTGTTACACATTAACTGCTATTATTGTTATTAATGTATTATAATATTATGATAGCATAAATCATAAGCAAAATTCTCGTTTCGATTGGTAGTGTAAGAGACATCGATTCGAGTCGTTGCGTTAAAAATAATATTATTAACATATTAATAATAAATAAATCTGTACCGGCAACAATACCTACCTATATACCTACACTGCTACATAGTTTGTTCACGGTGGTCACATTGTCCCGAGCAGAGGAAATAACAAAAAAAAAATTATTATATCTACCATATAATAATAATAATATGATTTTATTATTGTAATATTTATAATAATATAATAATATGTTGTGTAGAAATGCGCCTACGCGACGACCACTCGCTACCGGAATATCAACATATGGTGTTATAAATATTATCTACCCACTGCGCCGTCCATCTTCAGTCGCGATTCAACCATTATTAAAGTGTTTTGAGAAATGAAAAAAACCGTATACTGATTATTTACACTCATTATCCAGCGACGATGCGCAACGGTCCAGATAAACATTTTACGAAATTCGAACGGTCGTCTCGACTGTAGTTTAATAATAAAATATAATACTGCGAGATAAGTATCGACGTTTCAAAACCGGTCATGTACATATTATAATAATATAACAGGCACTGTTAGCGAAATTATATATACATATATAATACTATGTAAATTTTTTTTTTCGAAAATCGTGTCTGTGTATGAGATTCTTGAGTCGATATGTTGTTCTCAATTTAAATTCGATTCTCACAGAGCCATTACCGGCACATGATTATAATTCATACTGTTTGAAAGATATAATATAGAAATGGTCTGCAGAGTACGTACATTAAACATATAATTTTATTATAAATACGTATAACACTTCTGTCATCGCTTTCTAAAAATATCGCAAAATGTATAAGAGTTAGATTGTTAAGTTTCAAACAATAAAATAATTGTAAACATTCACGAATTCGATAGCCGCATGACCGAGTTTCAACAATTATATTATTATAGTATTATAACACATTATTTGCTATTTATCATATCGAAAAATGTTCGTCTTTTGTTAGGATTCGTGTGCGACGACGAGAATCTCAGCGTCTTAGTCACCTGCGGCTCAGGCCGTAAAAACCTATTTTTCATTTATATATAATATATAAATATATGTGTGTGTGTGTGCATTTACGCGCGCCGTATTGAATTTTAACCGGACCAAAGCTTCCAATTAAAATAACGACAGAGAAGTTTGCGGTAGTCATAAATTTCCGAGTATACGCGCGGACTTCCAAAACTTTGCCCGAGATTTTTTCAACGAGACGCGAGAGGAATGCGTTTGTATAATAATATATTATGTAGTATCACGCCGCCGCCGGAGCTATACTTTTTTTTTATTCTTTTCTTTTTGTTTCTCTCGTCGTCTCCCGGAAGTCATCTGAAACTAACTAAAACCACGAATCAATTAAAAAACGCCAACGATTTAACGACCATTTGTTCGTACAAATAATGTCGGTAATTAGTATATATATATTACATGCCGTATAAGTGTGGGTTTTGTGTACATATTCATCGTCTTCGCTGCAGTCATTTAGGTTTTGTCTATTGGCTTTAGCTGTAATTAGTATACCCACATGGGGAGGTACCTATACGCATCATCATACAAAAGTATCTACGGTATTTTTATAATTGTTTTACACAGATTTTGCAGATCGATGCACCAAAGCTTATGCAAATAAAAACTCCCATTCGACGTTGACTATAATGTACTGCAGTTCTCCTTTAGCTCTTCGTTGCGTCGTCTACAGTCGTCTTAGTCCAAATAAAACGCGTCGCGCCCAACTTAATCCACCCTATATTATGTACCTGTATAATAACCACACGATATAATATTGTATATATGTATATACAGGGTGGGTCTCCGCGTATATGGAACCAACGCGGTGGAAAACTAAAAACCTCCAACCCCTGATCCTCCACCCTATATAATATGTACATTGTGCACGGGTGCACGGAGCGCGTTATAGGCTTCGAAACCGTTCGAGTATAAACTTTATAAACCGCTCGACCCTGAGTCGAGGTTTTATGTCGTAAAGTCGTATGAAAAAAAATAAATATAATAACCTTATACCGGGTATATTGTGAGTAATCTCGTGCGTATAATATGTGATGTGTATATAGTACCTATATAAGGCTGTGGACTGCAGAAGAATAACGTTCTGCGGTGCTCGCCGCTGCAGTGTCATTTATCGAAACCGCTTCGAGTTCACTACCCGTGATAACAGCAAATCGATTATTCCCGTCCGAACCAACTGCAGTAACTGCACATATATATATATTTATCATAAGCATATAAGCATTTGTATATCATATAATACACAAATATATATAATATATATATATACATCAATTATTTAAATTAATTATGACGTATACTATATATATTCGATATTGAACGGTAATCGGCTATAAATAAATAGAGAGGATAAAATATGTAGAATTTATATTATAATACATTTAGGTGCCATGCGACATAATTGTTACAGTCTCATCATATATATTTAATATTATTATATCGAGTGTACGGACGTGAATGATATTTTAATATATGACTGGTCAAAGGCTCATCGCTAATCGGCACGAGGCCTGGATAATTGCATGATACACCCTGCACACTATCCAAATGTAAATTTCTGCACAAGTCATTTACCTACGACAACGCATATATTTTCTCTTAACTCGGACTTTTCTATCGGAGAGATAATGTATACATTTATTACACACAAGTAACTATATAGGGTTACTATTAAGAACTATAATACAGTGACAGTCATCGGGTCATAGACGATCGACGACTTACTGTTGACGTCATTTCGATGATAACGACGATCGATGACCATTGACTTCCAATGATTTCGTAAAAGACGACCGAATCTTCAATACATTTTGTGATTGCAGAATTACAGTAGCACATCGACATCACACGTCGTCGTTGATGTTCGTATCTAAAAAACTATATACGGTATTCAGTTCCGGTTTCCGTTGGTTACAAAATTTAAATTTCTAAGTGGGCGTACACACTACACAGGTCGTAACCCTGAAAAATTTTTATATCAGTCGCGGGTAGGTAAGCCGAACATTATAATTTATTTAAGCGGCCTGTCGTTGTGTATAAATATCTATATATGGTGAAATATATTATATAGTAATATCGTTTCTGTCGTATACGTATAATAGTAATAATAATAATAATAATAAAAAACACGCGCGGTCTGTAATATTTAGACAACGGCAGGCGTTGGAAAATGGCGCGGCACATTCGTTATATTTTTCTCGGTTTTGTTTTTTCGTGTATATACGCGTGTGCGTGCGTATGTATACAATATAAATGTGTGTGAACTGTGAATACGATATAAGTATATTCTTTTTCGGCGTTTGGGCGCGTGATTTATCTTTGTGTTCGGATTGGAGCGGAATCCGCTGCTGGGCCCCAGAGGCATCGTTCGCCGCCGTCTTCGTCGTCGGCCCGTCGTCGTCGTACTCGTCGGTTCTCTTCTAATCTAAATTTTAATTACTTCCAGACAGACGGTCGGTCCGGTCGGAGCGGTGGTGGCGGTGGCGGCTCACCTGTGCAGTATAATATATATATATACCTATGGAGAGTCCTATACATAATAATAATATATAATATAATATGATATATATAGTGTGCACGCCGTGCGCACAACTCGACGCGTCATTATTTATTGTTTCACTAATATTCCGCTGCCGTTGGTCTCCGGACTGCGCGCGGCTGCAGCGTGCCGTGGACAAGGCGATGATGCCGAGCGCAGAGCAAGAGAGGAAAGTAAAGTTTTTTTTCTTTCTTTTGTTTTCGCCTCAGACGCGTCGTAATAATATTATATTTTATTAATGTCCGCCGCCGTGGTTCTAAAACGACTACACGACGACAATACAAAAAACGAAGACCTACACATATATTATACGTCGTATATGTACAACGATTTGGCGCTCGAGGCGCGTTCCGTCTGCCGTTTAATTTATCATTCCTCGGTCGCCTCACCACGTACATCCGCAGCCATTTTCTAACCCGTCACACCCCGCGCACCGAAAATACTGCTTCTTCATCATAATACGTACGATCCGATGTGGCAGCGTAAATAAAACTCGCACGCATACATACTACACACCTTAAGTCATGACACATGTATATAATATCTATATAATTGTTGATTTTTCCGAAACGAACGACCACGAATCACTGACGACTACCGGGCGTGCGTGAGATCCGACGTTCTGCCGCCGCATCGTCGACAAAATTGTCCTCCAAAAGTGGCGAAATACCACTGCAGTTTTTTTTTATTGTGCGTAAAGCGTGGCGAGACATGTTTTTCCACACCGTTTTCACTGTCTATCCAAACAGTCTTATGAACTAAAAATTATTTACCGATACCCATCATTTATCTACCTTACGTCTGAAGTTTAAGTACCTATATATATATATATATATACATATATATACAACGAGTAAAATAAATTTTTTTTTAGTAACGGCCGACCTCAGAAACTAATCAAACATATTTCAATAAAAGAAATCTACAGATTCCTTAGGACCCTGAGACCGTTTTAAGCTTATTTTTCAACCTGCATTTTATAGATTGCTATTGCAGATTACCTTACACAGTTACATGTCGATTTCGTCCTGGATCACAAAAATCTAATAATTTTTTGTTCATACAACATAATATTATGGGTTGTTAATCATTGACTTTTAAAATTATTTTTTTTTTATGAGTAAAGTATAAACAACCTGATCCGCCATGCGTTGATATAGAATTTATTTTGAGTAAAAATAAATATTTTAATTTATTCATTGTTATTCAAATGTTCAATAAAATACAAGATTCTTATGTTTGTTCTTACATACAGACTCAAAAACTACTGAAATATTTTTACAAATGGTTCAGTGATAATTTTAGGAAAACAATTTAGAATGTAGTTTGAATCATTCTCAAAAATATATCGAGTGCAAAATCCAATCTCATCTCGATCAAATAAGTTCCCAAAGTTAGGTAGGTTGTAGGTACACAGATAACGATTTTCCAGTTAACTCGCGAGGTAGACTATAACCGACACAAACACCTATATAGTGAAGTATTTTATATTTATTCATTTTTTTCAGGATAAAATCTAGTTGTTCAGCTAGTATCATTATAGCACTAAGATTTTTATTTAATGTCAATTTTTTTTTCTGGCGTTTTAAAATGTAGCTCCTGCAGGCATTATTGATTAATTTAATAACATTTTTTTACATTTCACAAGATTTTACTTATCATAAGGTACTTTTTTTGTAATTAAAATATAGGGCCTATTATAGTTTTTAAGTTTCAAAACATTTGCATTCATAAAATTTTTTTACAATTTCTTAATTTTCACCGAATTTATAATTGTAAAGAACGTAAATTATTTTTCAAAATATAATATTTTTATAAAAATCATTATAATATTATTATAGCCTGTTGGGGCACAGGTACATAATATAATATAGTTACAATCACTATTTTTATATTTACAAATAATTAAAAAAGGCAATATTACAATATACCCATTTAATTTTTTCTTCAATCAAGCATGGTATCTACCTTGTATACATGCGTACACGTGCACGCACATTTTTATATTTAAATCTTAAAGGAATAAAGTATATTTACTAAACGATTTTTTTAAAGATTTTTCGAACATTTTTTTAGGGTATTTTAGGGATATTTTTTGTCTTATAATATAGTTATATATGGATTAGATAGTTAGGTTAGAATTGTTTGAATATAATAATCAATTCAAAAGATTACTAATATAGTAATATCATAATATTAGCTGCGTATTACCATTAGATATAATAATATTGAATAAAAAAAAAACAAGTTTAAAACCTATATTTGCCACGAATCTTTCATTAATATTATAATATTACAAGCGATATATATAACGATTAACCTACAATAACCATCAGTGTATTACAGAACTTTATGTCTTTGCCGTAGGCTTCGATAACATATTTAAATATATAAACATTAAACCAATCGATGATTATAAATGGACTAACGATTAAACAGTTTAGAATAACTCAATCAAAGTTTCAGAGTTACTGATTATAATATCTATATTTTCACATACGTATTATAACGACCACTGCTCCAAGAAATAAAAAAAAAGGTTTAATTGATCGGTTCATATACATACCTATTATGTATACTAAATTGTCTTTAATCACGCCATATTATATTGCTTTATGGTAACCCACCTCCGAGCGATGTATTGTCCAGAAATCTTATGAGAACGTCCATGTAATAAAGAATAAAGTAAAGTTTTGCTTTTCCTACCATCACTTTCCCCCGCACCCAGGAACTGATCGAACTCTAGATCCGCCACTGTATACCTGCAGTAGTCGCGAGTCGTGACGACCGTTCTCCCACGCGCCACGGGACGTCCGGACGCTCACGGAAATAAAATATTATGTCACCTACACGCTCATATAAAATATAATCTCATCGTTTAATCGTTACATATAATCGGTCCATCCGTCTACATGAGACGAGGATAGTATTATTATCCACTGTTGTTGTTGTTATTATTGTTATGTATTATATGATGACATTATATGCATGTTGTCGGAAAACGGCTCTCCTACGCGTATATTACACTTGCTCACACACACACACTCACACTCTCAGTATATCTACATACAATGTAATATAATATATATATATAAATATGTATGTTTACCCAATGCAGGTATGACAATAATTCAGGGGTGGCCCAATCAATGAAATTCTATATAGTTTTCAAAAATTATTTAGTGTACTTTTAATAAGTATAATATACCTGCAGCAATGAAAATTTACGCTGTTAAATTTGGTGAACGACAAGTTCAAAGTTAACTGCAGCCAAAAATATAATATTATAATTTTATTATCGTTAGAAAAAAAAAGTGTTTGGACCGTTTCCGCAACAGAATAATATAACGTAATTAAAATGACGATTCTGGCGTTTGGATATGTTTTCGAGTTTTCTTATTGTGTTTTCATAGCACTCATCACGACATATACGGAAGTCCATTCTCCATTTCCCCAGCATCCCCACATTCGAATTTCAAGTTGAACCTATATCAATCGCTTGTACCTGTTTGTACCTTAAGTAAAATCGTTTGTACCTCAACGGTTTTCAAACTATCCTTACTTAGATTTTGGGGGTGGCGTGATGGAAACGGTAGCACCCCCACTTTCAAATTTCGTGTTGAAACCCATACCAATTGTTTGTCTCGTTTATGCTTGTTTGTACCTCTAATAAAATCGTTTGTACCTCAACGGTTTTCAAATTATTCAAATTCTAATATGGGGATGCTGTGGAAACGACAGCACCCAAACTCGGAACTTTTCTACAATAGAATATAGGATAACAATATACTAAAAGAAAAAAGACACAATCTTTGACTCGTTTTGAAAAATGTTGGGTCATTAACATGTCTTTTGAATTTGAGGGAATAAGCTAGTACAGATGAAGATGACTAAAATGTTCAAGACGGATATATCCTATTAATAATAACATTATAACGATTATTTTTAGTGGAAGGGGTAGGATATTTCTATTTTCAACACGACTATGATGAGCTTGTTTTGTAACGAAGTGAGATGAAAATACCCAATTCTACATTCATATCAGTGGCGGCTCGTGAACCGTATGATGGGTGAGGCTGATATTTTTAAAATTTAAACACATCATAGGGCAATGGGAAATAATTTCTTACCAAAAAAATTAAAATCTTGAAGGTTCTGTTATAATAATTCATCGGTAGAGTGCGTCAAAACAAATGTCAATATATCACTAAACACAGATAATTGTATATTATATTCTATATATATTTTTATTATTATTAAATATCTATTTAGCTATTTACTACACAATTTTAAATGTTATTATTATTTTTTTTTTTTTGGAGGGGGGGGGTTATATTAAAATGAGTTTTAAATTAACTTTTAAAATAATTCACCTCTAAAAATATATAAATAATAAACCATACTTAATATTATCTGAATAAAGTCAACTTAAAAAAAAAAATAATAATACTTATTACATAAATCTCATTTACCAAAACAATAAAAAAATTCATTTTATATTATGTTTTATAAATTAAATCTATTCTTCTGTCTTTGAGTAATGCAAATTTGTCAATTATTTTTTTATTTATTACTCTCAGAGATCTACTAAACTGTAATACAAATTACCTACAAGACACTAGACAGATAAGAACCGATATCTTTAGTTTGTGATAAAATTATAGGTAGATACACTAACACTAAACAACATTACCTACCAGTTCCTATTTCTATTAGTGGAAGTTACGTCGCTTCGACAAATGACTAATGGATAATGTTGACAAACTCTGAGGCCCGAATAATTCTGCCTCATTTCATGATAAAATTCCGACTTCCCCCTCTACCATGATATATTTTATAATCGTACTCGTCTGAGGCAAAATAATCAAAATATTACTAGCCTCTCGGCACTCTTAGGCTTTCGTCGAGATCGTTCTATCGTTCAACGAACATCTTTGCCGTGATTTTTGATAACAGTGACGAAGTATGACGTACTATCATAATAATATCATACACGATAAAATACATTTTTTTGTCATTGTAACAATATATAATAACATAAATAACAAAAAGAGTTTGTATTTTAAAATGTATAATATATTATTGAGTATTTTAATATTCTTGAAGTCGATTGGAAATAACAATAATTATAGAATATGTCCCTCCTTTTTCTTTACAATACTTAGGTGAGGCTGAGCCTCACTTGCCTCCCTTGACGAGCCGCCACTGATTCATATCGATAATCGACTAGCCGATATCGACTGCACAGAGCACGGGTCGTGTTCATATCATGTATTTATGTGTGCGTGTTCCGGGCGTTCCGGCGAGGAGAAGTTTATAATAATATTTGTAAAGATATTCGTGGTGCATATATCTGGTATGATATAAATAGGTCATTTCGCTTACATGCACTTGAAATTAAATTGTATTCGAAACTATAATACAATTATAATATGTGCTTGTGTAGTTTTGCATAAAGAATTATTCTTAAAAAATATAAGTTATAGGTATTTCCGCAGCGGCGTAAATAGTACAACACGTGTATCGAAATACACTGTTTAACCCCAAAATAATAAATAATAATCAACTATTCGGTGCTTATTCTACACTCAAGTCTCAAGTGCTTCTATATAATATGGTGATTCATTAATCATTTATTAGTCCCTGACTGATTCGTCATATAAATTACCCCGACGATCTAAAATATGCGAAAATGCACGCACGTGTAGGTACACCTGAAACCCAGTATATAATAATATATAGTTGTCGTTGTTGTGTAATAATTATATGATAATATTATTCTGTTGTGTAAGTAGGTCGATCTATTGTCATTATATATTATATATTCATCAATAGCATGCAGTCATCTACATTTTTCTCTATTTATTAAGATTCTGATTTTCGGGATGTTGAAGTAAATGGCTATAGGTACTACGCAAGCACTGTAATAAATTCAAATACTTAGATTATTTCTGTTCCGCGGGGTAGCTCAAACATATTTTTCAAAATGAGATCCTACTACGGCTCATTTTTTTATGGAAATTCCATGTTGACCATAATATGATTTTTTTGAAAATATCAATGTATCTAAATTGAAATATGGTTCGAACGATTAGTTTTTGAATTATTAATCCTTATGCACTAAAGATAATAATTAGAAATATGATGTTTTAAAATTATGAATTGGGGGGAGATAATGATTTAATAAATTACAAATTTTTACCGCCACGCTATAAGAGATTTTTTAAATATTGTAAAAAGAAGCTCATAATAAACATGCACATAAGTACTATGATATGATATAATATAGTTTATGCATAATAACAATAATATTATAATGAAAGAACGTATTATCGTTGAAAATTCCACTACAGCGTGCGGCGTATTTTGGTTATGATAATTTCATTTTTCAATTAATTCGACTAAATAATAATAATAACAACAAAGACAACAATAATAATGTATACAATGGTCGATCACATCATGGATGACGTGTTTTGCGCGATAGCGAGTCTTACGTCTTTTCCAATGTGCGCATTCAGCTGTGCAAAACGTCTATATACTTCGGCACTCAAATTATAGACGTTTCGCGCTATACATTCGCGGCATCGAGTCTGATCATTATTATTATTATTATGGTTATCATCTACATTATCGACGGGAAA
This sequence comes from Diuraphis noxia, assembly GCF_037042655.1. Lineage (NCBI taxonomy): Eukaryota > Metazoa > Arthropoda > Insecta > Hemiptera > Aphididae > Diuraphis > Diuraphis noxia. The sequence continues at coordinate 16,124,095 of NW_028301714.1, read as the reverse complement.
TTATCAATAATACTTTATTAAATTTGAATTTAAAAAAATAAAAATAAAAATCATAACATAATACTTATGCAACGACAAACAAAACAAAATATAAGATATGGTGTCGACTAAACGATTTAATTATGTTTTTTATTGAGTTAAGAGTTTTTCTATAGACAATAAATTAAAATTTCTCTGATACCAAAACTATTATTATGGTAACCCTAAAGTTTAATAATCTTCCGGTTCTGATTGTTATTCAAAGACCATTATAGCCTGCAATCACTATTCACTATAATATTTATAATTATTATTATATTATATTACACAATATTATTATGTAATTATTATAAATTGAATTGACTTACCTTACGGTATAATTATTATCATAGATTATATAAAATTGTATATCATCTGTGATATTATATTAAAAGGACACTAGGTCTTACTATCTTATCTTAATTATTAAATATCTAAATAGAAAAAATAATAATAATATTAATCGTTTTTATATTTTATATATTTTCTGTTTTTACGGAAATTTCGTATTGTGAGCATAATTTTGTAAAAAATTATTCGGCGTTTTATTCTCCGCAAAGAAGTTTAACTTCAAAATCACTGTACCAATTTATAAATGTACCATTATATTAATATATAACAACAACTATTATCTATTATCTACCCTTTTAAGCTGAGTTTCAGTGAATTAGGGAATATTATAATTGTCTAGTAATTAACAAAATTCAAGCATATTTCGTGTCTCACCGTAATTATTTAAATTACCTAACTGAAGTATGTGGTTTTTATCATTTTTAATATGCTTTAATCACCCATTTTTGAACTTGATTCAAAATGTCGCTTTCGTTTTCTTAAGAAACCAACTCGTTTAGTTATAACTTACTGTATTAATCCAAAGTAGGCTAAACCTTTTTTAATTCACAGCACACTATTATATCACAAGTATTTGAGGCACACTCAACACAAATATAATGAGATAAAGTACTGTTTTCAATATTTTTTACCAGCATGATTACAAATATTAGACCTTTCTCGCGGCACACCAATTGAGAACCACTGGTCCAAAGTATGAAAATTCTGATTATATCATAATAATAGATTTTCCAATTTTATTACAAATATTATTTGATTGGTATTTTTTTATCAATGAGGATGAAATCGCTTTCATTCAAAATATTATTATTATTATATTATATTTAGTAAGTACCTAACCTACCTATATAGATACACCCATAATATATCATGCTATCTATATATGTTATACGCATCGGGATGGACTAAAAAAACGATTTTATTTTATATCTATTGGAAAACTTTGGTTTTTCTGACGTCAAACTTGTGCAGAAGATGTGGTGAGTGTTAAAAGTTTCCGATTCTGTATCGTGTTTTGTTCAATATACACTAAAAACGTTTATTATATTTTTTCGAAAAAACTTTTCCCCTTCGTTTTTCTTTTTCTTTTATTTATTTTTTCGTTTTCTTTTGTTGGTCACATAGAGGTATCTATATATATCTACGCTACATCATATTATATAGGTATTGCTTCTGTTTTCATTAAATTTCAAAAACATCAAAAACTATTCGCGTTCCGTAAAGTATATTTATCGGCAGTTTACGCAGGTTATGGGTGTGACGGCTGGCGAATAACCTTGTGGACACAATAAGATTCTTACCTTTTTTTTACCTCTTAGCATCTCTGGTATACGATTTTTGTTCATTAAGAATAGAGGACATTTATAACTGTGGATTAGCATTTTACTATTTTTTTTCGTGATAAATATGGTATAATAATTTTTTTGTAGTTACACCATAGATATCGGGGGGAAAAAAAGATTGCTATCAAAAATATCCGATTAATTTTCGCACACCAGTAATTATTTTTGATTGGTTCAATCGACTATAATATGATATAAACCTGTATTGGCTGTATTATAAAAAAGTCGCTTAGCTTAGCAGTTATTTTTTTACAAATTGTTCTCATATACTTGGTTTATGTTTTTAACTTTCGGTTATTTTCACATGCCTTGAGTTGTTAAATTCAAATGCATACTGTATTACTGTATGCATCAATTATACTACAACTACATATATATTGCAGTCATGATACGGTAATATACCAAATAGAATAATATAGCATATATTACACAAATAAAAGATTTGGTCAATTCTTCAATTTATGTAGGACCAGTGGTAACTATATAAATGATAAATGCATTTTCGCCATCGTTTCTCGATACAGAACATAACGCATAATACTTATTACTTGGCAATGCAGTATGACATGTAGAAAAGTTGTTTTCGTCACAATTGCCTCAGGTATAATATGGGTGGGCGTTTGATAAATATTAAAAATACAAAAAATATACTATTAAAATATATAGCAGAGTGTTGTATTTTTGATATAAGATATCATGTGCAAAAGTAAGAAATGTTTGTATATTTTTAACTTAACTAGAGATTAACAATTGTTTATTATAATAACTTACCTTTTTAAGTTAACTGTTATTAAAATCATGACTCATGATTAAAAAAATCTATAGAAACATCTATATAAAAATAAAATATTTCTTTATTTGATCATATTGTAATAACGATTTTAAATAAAAGTAAAAAAAATAAAAATATTACTTGGTTTAATAATTTTCTGTTGATAAACTTATAATTACTTAAATTCATCACTATTATAGCATTATTACATGAAGGAATAATAAAATTAATGAATTAATGGTTATAATTCAAAAAAATGTTAAAGTTGCACTATCGTCTATCTAAAATATAAAAATCTGACCTATATAATAAAAATGAATTATCTTTTATTTACACGAGTTTATTAATAATTATTAATTAGTAACTTTAATATTTTAGAATTAAACATACCTATAATATTCTAATAATTGCAACTCAACATTTCACATACGCAACCTCGCTTCAACTAACGCTAAATCATTAACATAAACGCTTAAATAATAATAAAAGAAAACACTTAAGCAATTTATATATTTTTCTAAACTTAAGGAAATAACTGTTGATAATTGTAAGCCATGTAAACACTTTTCCTTTATCACTACTCATAGATGTATATAATTGTAATCAAAAGTAGGATACTAAATTAATAACCATATATGTTGAAGCTGTTATAAAAAAAAAAAAACGTTTTAAACGCTTACTTTAGTTAACGTTTTCGCCCATTTTTGGTCGAGTATACTGAGTATGTAGTTTCATTGTTTTTAGAACTTGAATAAGTGTTCTATTATGTAAATATAAAATTTAGTAGTATAGTATAAAATATAAACATAAGAACACTTAAAATGTATATTTTGGAGAAAAAAATGGACTTGTAATATGTGTGCGATAAGCCATCAATTTATAGTCTCGTTGGCGGTCATATATACAAGTATATAGCTTTATGTATGCATGTGCTATATATAAATATAGATAAAATTGTAATACGTACGTACTTTTATGTTTTATATACGTATAGTATAGAGTACCTTTACATAATATTACATATCGGTAGTGGCGGTATATATAAAATAATATAGTGATTTATAAGCGGTAACCGTTGGACTGGTAAGCGAGGGGTGGGCGGGACCGGTACATATATGTTATATACATATTATTATATGGTATATATTATGTACTTCAGCTATTATATTATAATATAATATGTATATATGATATCGCATAAATATTATACCTGTGTTTGTAGTGCGCTGCACTTAATACATGTATGCACCCGTACATATATTATGTTCATAAATATAGTGTGCGTATCTTCCCACAATTTTTTTTTCACGTTTTGGAAGTTAAGGAGCGACCTGTGTATATGGCGTTGTGCTGCAGCGTGAAACGCCCCCGCCACCGCTGCTGCCGTCGAAAACTACTTGAGAAATCCGCCCACGGACAGCGCGCGTTTAATATTACACACACACACACACATTTAGGTAACTATATATATAATTGCCCATCGACCGGCCCCGGCCCAGCGCGAGAGTCCCTCGAAAGATCCATCAAGTCAGACGGACGGCCACGTAAGTCTTCACACACACACGCACTGAAAATTATATTTTGTATATAGTGGCAATAATTTTATTTTTTTTTTTCGAGGGGTTGGGGAAGGGGAATTAAGCGTATTCGTAAAAAAAGAACTAAAAACAAAAAAAAAAGAAATATGTGCATCGAGATCGCCGTGAAGAGGAGCGTACTATATTATACAGTGCGTAGACGGAAAAAAGGGTTCGCCGAAAATATATTCCGCCCCTTCATAAACGAATTCCATCGGCAAAAGAGTTAATTGACTCATGGGCGGCGCACAAACATAAAAGTTTCTCGTGTAGAATAATAATAACAATATAATGAACAAAAAAAAAAAAATTAAATAATAATGTTTTTTAATGATTATGCATGTATGTGTACCTTAGCTATACATCAAATGCTCGCGCCTTATGCAGCTCTGGGGTCGCGTGTTATCAGCAAGTCTTCCTTTATTCTTATAATGTACATTTTTTTCTTTCGACCCTCCAAATACTAATATAATAATAACGACCAAAACAGTGACGTGGACATTATATATCATATTATTTTATATACATATTAAATACGCTGATGTCTGGTGCTTGAGAACCGACGAGACTGTGTTTATACCGCTATTACCTATATATATACCTATACGCACCGCGCCGAAATGATAATATAATATAATTATTATTTTGAAAAAAAATGTTCTGTAAATACGATGTATCGTATTGTTATGGCTGACTTAGGGGTGTTGAATGATTTTAGCGTTTCCGCGTTGTTGTCGTGATATTAATTAATAATTTTTATGTGACTTCTGCTAAATTTCTAGTCCATTAAAACAAATCGGAATTTAGATCACTTCATAAGCAATACGTTACCTAATTATGAGTGTAAAATATTAGAATACCGCGAAGATTGTTTAATAAGTTCTGTATGCTTCACCAGGTACGTAATAATATAAAAAGGTGAATCTAGGATTTTTGGTGGGGGGCTGGGAAACATTTTTCAATTATGAAATACATATTTATAAAAAAAAACCTTTGATCTCAGATTCTCAACTATATAGTGTTTTTCAACCAGAATTTTTCAAGGGACCGGGACAATACTAGGTCCATAATTATTTAAACATATAGAATGAAACTAAAGAAAAAAATCTGGTAAGATGTACATACTAGTAATAATATGATCCTATTATGAATCTAAACGAAGCCCTCAGGTTGTACCATATACTTAACAGTTTAATAAGCTATACGATGAAATGTTACATGATTTCGTGGGTGACTTATAAATTACACAAAGTATAAAATAGTTATTTATTAGTTATTAATTACTTAACATCATTAATACGATTCAGGAACTCATAAATTAGTTTGTAGAATATACATTTTATTTAACATTTTTTATTTCTTAATTTTACATAACAACTTACTATACAGGGTGATTCTTTTATCAAACAACACTCATTATTTCAAAAACTATTGCATTTTTTCAAATTTTTTTTTTTTCAAAATTTTGGAACCATCTTGTTCTAGAACTATATATTTTTTAAATATTTTCACCCTTATATTTATCAGGTTAACCATTATCAACTTTTGATTTTCAAATGACAACCTATACTTAAAATTTGATAAACTAAAAAGGCTATTTTTTCAATGAATTTTCACGTTTAAATTTTCATTTTTTGTCAATTCGTTTACAAGATATAGCCACCCAAAGTTGGGTGGTTTTGGGTGGTGTTTTTGTGTTATAGGTGTATGTTAGGTGGTATTTACACACAAACACCATATAAGTGTTGTTTGATAAAAGAATCACCCTGTATACTTTTAATCGACAATGGCCTATGTGGACATGCCCCTTTAGAACATACTATATTTTCCTTTGATAATGGAGCATATACGTGATAATATGCCTTGCTTATACATGTATTCGGGGACTCTACAAATAAAATCATTGTGAGGAATATAAATAGTAATGTCAAATATGCAACTGCAGCATAGATTATAATTAAGATGAGATCGTATATGCTAAACAGTTATTCATCATTGGATCAGTGCAGTAAATACTATACATTCTGCTGTTGTGAGTATTTTATTTTATTTTTTATTTTTATTAAGGGGAACCCGGGGAAACATTGGCCATTGGGTGTGGGATGGTACGGTAGGGGTTATTTTTGTATATTTATTTGTAGGTTGTCAAGTGGGTAGGATTGTAACACGTGTTTGTGTATGGGTGGCAAGGATATGTTGCTAAAAATCCCGGGTGGTCACCCATCCGGGAGCTAACAACTGCGGCCGGTAAGTACGCTCAGTGCGTTTCCGAAGATTGAGCGTACGACCGCGCCTCGCCAAGCCACTGTTGTGAGTATTGTAAAATGATGACTGAAATTTCTTTTAATCGCATCTCACTTTGTTAATGGTATTGTTTAATATTTTAAACCTTTTTAAAATAATCAATAGAATTTGATTTAAATATATTTATAAATATTTATAAATATTTAATATTATTACATTATTGTGGTGGCTAAATCTCTTCGAAGTTTTTGGCGGACCAAACATTAACTAGGTCTATAAGTTATAATATGCCCAATCAAATATAAGCAAGTTCTCAGATGATTTTTTTTCTTTAGGGTATAAGTTGGTATATTATGTAGGTTACTTGAAAATTCCTAAAATCAGAATTTTGTTACATTCTTTATCAAAGTAAAATTTATCCATATAAAATATGCATAAATAAAAATAATAATTAGTTAAAGGAAAACTCAGGGGCGGCATTCTTGGTGGATTCACCCTACCTAGGTATATATATATATTTATGTTGTATAGAGTAGTAGGTACCTGCACGGTAAACGTACATTTTACAATACCATATTTGTTATTATGATGCACACCACGGTCCACAAGTGTATAAAATTAAAAATAGTATGTTTTATTATTAGTATACACTTTATGATAAAATATAATGAACCATCCTAGGCTCACTCGTATAACTGTGTACAAACGGTAGAACCTGTTGATGATGATGATAATAATTAATAATAATAATAATGCACAGCAGTACAGCACTAAAATGGTAGGACCGAGGCAAGCTGTAATTAACAAGTGAACACACTCCACCCTTTAAATCGATCCCCGTCATCGGAATGATTCATATGTCGAGCAACCACCTTTATATATGTACACCTTATCCGCCCCCAGTGACCCTTTTAATGGGGCCCAGATAAAATGTAAAATTATTATTAATAATTTAGATTTTTAATATATATATATATATATATGTATATGTATATGTATACATATTTATAATAGACGAAAGCACGCAGTTGCACACAGCGGCGTGTTGCAGTATTATGAAGGTACGTTGATGATAGTATAATATAGGTATATAACTGTTGTGTGGTTCGACGATTGGAAAACAGCAAGTTTCGGAATTACACTAATTCCAGAGGTTCTTCGCATTTCTGATGTTAACTTTTAGGATTTTTTTATTACAATAATTTTATCGTTTCGACTATTTACTGTGAAAATAATCATAGAATCGTTAGCAGGTAACGTACACACGGTCATCATAATAATATTATACTTTCGTAAAATATTAAAACCATACAGATACATTCAAATTCTACAGCATGATATATTATTTCACAGTAAATTCGAATCCGGATATCCGTGTAATTCCCAACGACAGAAAGCTTTGGTTCGTGAATCGCCCGCCCCACGTGGTTCAAAGTTCTTCAGGCTTTGATTTCCACGCAGTATGTGAGCACAAACGACTTTTGATGGAATTTTAAAACTAAACATGTATATACATACGCACGTGACATATATATATATATATATATACAATATATGTATATATGCACACGTTCGTTCTTTTCAGCGACTTTTTTTTTTTTTTGTAGGAGAAAGCTTCCCGGGGGAGTACATATCGGCCCCTCCGCAGAGTTTCGAAACGCTCGTGATCTCGGTGGCAATGTTTAGAGTTTGTTTGTTATCTCTTGTTTACCGCCACAACACTCCTCATCGAATTTCCACCCACCGGTCGCCGACAATTCGTTGCTCGCCTTTAAGTCATCCCCTTCGAAATGATATAATTTCACGTCGTATGTACCATTGGATTCGAAACGTCGCTAAAAAAAAATAAAAAAATAAATATTTATACACGCATTGTACATTGTAAGTATACACGTCGAACCGACAACATTTCTCATTTATTTGTACTCTATACATAAAATATGTTACCCTCTATAAATAAGTACCTACGTGGTGGGTACTGGTTTACGAAACTTTTTAAATTAATTACGTGATCATCATCGCATCGTTTGAATCGAGAATCAGCGACGGACCTATGTATACCTATTATGTGTATACAGGAGCCAATAATAATAATGTATCATCGTAGATGGAAATAAAAAATTTATAATTTTCAATTAATCTCGTCGTCGATTTAAATCGTCAGGATGACTTTTTCTTCAATAACTAAACAAAACTGATATGTGTATTGAAAGCTCCACTGTTTTGTAATTAATTTCTGCGTTTTAAAAAGTTATTTTACCGTCAAACACACCATATAGCTCTACGCTCTACCCATACTTTTATAGTTATATATGAATAATACATCATGATGTACTTTTACATGATACATCTATTGGGTATACGATATTAGATTATGTTACGTTGTTGAATACTATTGATTCGGATAGATTCGAATTACGTATTAATATTAAACGTGCGCCTACAGTCTACATACATAATGTAATGCAAAACGTATGTTAAGAAAAATATTATAATCGATGGCATTTATTATATTATAAAATCATCTTTGTGTACTATATTTGGAGATTATTTCGGACAAAATACACATAATTAGTAGTACAATATTATATTCTAATAATAAATCATATTCCAGTAAAATATTGTGAAAAGAAACTCAAAGCTACGCTAAATAAATATCATTATTTTGTAAATATCAGGAATATCTAAATAGGAATAACATAAAATATGTATGTTCATGTATCTATATTTTTATATCTTTGATCCACTTGCAGCAGTTAACATTTTTTATTTATCTGCGTTATATTTTAATTTAAAAATTTTGGTTAAATATCTTGATATCATTCGTAATATATTTCTAAAAAAAGGGTGTATATTTCATACAAAAAAGGTATACAAACGAAAATATAAAAGCAAATTATATCAACAAAATATACAACGTTATTGGTTTTCATTAAAAATTGCAATAATGAGCGTGTTCACTGTACAGTGTACACAAGACGTGTCCTATTATGCGTTATAAATGATGTATTTTTCAAAATTCTGAACTATCATAATATAAACGTGAATAAAGTGTATTGGTTCTGGAACAATTTTTTTAAACTCTATACATATACGAGTATATTGTAGCTCCATTCGCAGAAGTCGAGTGGTGTTGTAGTGATTCGGTTTAAAATCGAATAACGCAAATAAGTTTGAATTATTGGAGAAAATATAGTTATCGCATGTTAATATCCCGCAAATTATGGTTGAACTATATATAGCACCTATTTTAAATATGATGTATTACAATATGTCAGTTTATTTATATGTATTATAAGTATTGAGGTTTCTAATAATGGGATTTCAGACAATGTGAACAAGTGACCTAACAATTTATTATATTTGTTTTGTGGTTTAGTGCTACGCTGCTATGTATAGATAAACTTGAGCTCGTATTATATACTGCAACCACCTTAATATAGCTACTATACCTTAAAACGTTTTGATGATGAACAGCCAACAGCACACTGTACACACGGTTCAGCAGCAGTGGGAGTTTTATGGTTTCAAGAGATTAAAAATAGGGTGAAGACGAGAGTAAAAAACCAAGGTTGGCCTAAACTCATTTCCTTAAACCATATGACAGCATAGTACCCATCAGTGCATTACAATAATAGCGATTAATCTCCGTGATAATAATAGTTCTATCTCGTCAAAATACATTTTATTATATTAGCTATTAAAACACGAAAAATAAGAGAAAAAAATTATGAAAGAAAATATTAAATGTTGTGCTATAGAATATTGTCCATTCTAAACTTATACGTTTTACCACGATTTAAAAAAAAAAAAAAACTTCTATAACGACTTATTATTAATAAAGCGTATAAAAATTAATTCAAAACGGAAAAATACCTACATATTTATAAAGACGCAATATTTTAAGTCTTAGCTATATGATCAAAATACTACGTGAATTGTCCATCAAAATATATACTTATTCAGTTATTAGACCTTTTTTTTATTTCATATTATTTATTATATATTATATGTCTGTAATAATTTTAGCCACTAATAATAGTGAGAATCTATACCTACTACACTAAATTATTTTATTTACGTAATCATAATGTTATAATTTTAATGGTTATATATTTATAAAGTACGAATATGTTTTTGTTTAGTTATAAACAACTTTAGTCCCTAATAATATGAATTTAATAAAATACATATTATTATTATTATTAATATTATTATATAATGATTGTTAACGTTTGGTAATATTCTACAGAAGTACATCAATTTATAAAGTATTAGGCTTAGTTAGTTAAAAAGTTACAATTAAGTAAGTATAAATTATTAAGTTTTTAATTTAACGTCGAATTATTTTGCAACTTCACAAGTTACTTTTATATAACGAATTAATGCAAATTACCAAGTAAGTAGTATTATATACGATAGGTACACTTATATGTGGGTAAAACTCGGCAGTAATTTATACTCGGTTAAATGAAGTAAAAATTTAAACGAACGGTGGTAAATTGTCCTTATTTTAAAATTCAAACTTTACGCATCGTCCCAACTTCCTTTCATAATTCATCATCTGCGGTTTACTACTACTATGTATAAGCTGCGGTTGTGTATCAAATATCAAGGCACACGTAAAATTATTTTCCTGCCCTCATTCTCATTCACGGCAGTGTCATAAAGATAAGTCAATAAAATACATAGCATTATTTTGAGTTTTGACTATAGTCCATCACAGGTGAATCTAAGAATTCATCACAGAGTTTGTCCTTACCTAAAATAGGCCTATATATATATTAGAATGTTTTTTTTTTTTTTGTAATTTAAAATCAATAGAAAACAAAATGTATAGAAAAATATTTAGTACCTTCATAATTTCTTAGGGTATTCAAAAGAATGATAACATACATTTTTAATTTCGTATTCCTAAAACATTAATTATATTTTAAACTATAAAAATTGTATTTCAAACGAATAGTTCTGTGACATCATATACGGGATACAAAAGTATACATTTTTTATCTCACAGATGCATTTTATATTGTTCAGATATATTATTGAAATTAATAAAAGTTTTTTTTTTACACAAAATATAAAATTTGTAATTGAAAAACATTAATAATTATCTTTTTACATAATGATGAACCTACTCATTTTTAAATTTATGAAAAAACCGTTAAATTATTCAAATTTTATAGTTTTTACCATCATTTTTAAATCTGTATACCTACCTATTATGGGAAAGCGATATTATGGTTGGCTATTGGCAAATTATTTTGCATTCCGTGAAATATTCTTAAATTAAACTCTAGATTAGATATAGTTTTTATAAATATTTAAAGTATATATAAGCGGTGAGATAATGGTAGATTTTGGTTTACGATTCCGCGTGTTAAATACGATTACACGATCGTGCAATATTGCCAAATTTAATAACACAATGATACAGATTCTAAGATAATTATTGTCGTATTTATCTGATTATCTCATCTTTTATCGTAATTTTGAATTCCCGCCATATACTCATATGTATGTAGTTGAGTTACCTATACTAATATCTGCTGTAATAATATCATTCGTCATCAACGTACGTTCATCATCATGGAACCAGTAAACGAAGTACGTGTGATTTTGTCCGAAAGAAAAAAAACGTTACTCGTGGTAAAAGAATTAAAATATCGTTTAATTAATAAACGAAAAGATAATTTGATGAAATGGAGATGTACCAGAAAAATGTGTTCAGCTACTATACTAACAAAATCGAATTACACATTTATATGCATTTTATGATTTGTTCGTCAATTTTATTCTTAATTGCATTGAATCTGTATGAATTTTGACTAAATTATTATTAAAAACTCTTAGATCAAGCAAAATTAAATTACCTTCAAATTTTTTTTTTTTATACTACCACTAAATTTAATTATGCCTAGTTTGGCAACATCGCATGAAGTTTTACGAGCAATCGTACATATATCTTACCCAAAAAAATGTATGTTCTATTGTCCCATTAAAACGTGCGCAATCGTATTATGAAAAAGGTAAAATGCGCGCAATCGTATTTTACCAGTACTACATACTATCTACCCTGCGAAATGTTAGTCCATTATTCTACTAACAAATGTCAAAACACTTTGAAACCCTTAAAGATATTAGCTAGTGTTTATCTTTAAAATAATTAATCATCTGGTATACCTGTATGTTTTACATAGACAGAATTGACAATAATTATATAGAACGTTGAGGTACGTTTCTTTTCCTTGGATAAATAATTAAGTTATTGCGTGCCTCGGTTATAGTTACATATTTCCGTGGCAAATAATTATACTAATAGGATAGTTTACAATGATTTACAGATATTCAATATTGTGCTCGTTGAATCGCCTCATCGATATTGCGAATCGTGATCAACTGTTTTGTATTATAATATTATACTTCATTCTTCTATATTGGAGGTACGGTTATTACTAATAATATAATTATTAATCCGCCGCATTTGTCACTTAAGTGTTATAAATAATTTTCATCGCCTCCGATACTTTTATGAAACACGCAATAACAATAATAATATCATTATAATAATCGCTTACTGTTGGACGCATACAAACAAAGCATGTATATGTCTACTTAATATTGTACAAAAGCGGATTATGTACGTTACACGACGATCGTTTAATCGATACGAACAATGTACCTATATCCGTTTATTTAAGTATACATAGATGGAATAAATTAAACAAAACGCCGATTTCGTTTATACCGGAAACTAAAAATGAAAAAGGTATAGGCATCTGCTGTGTTATGATCGTTTATAAATATTATTATTATTATTATTATTATACGCAAGACATCGACGACTCGTCAGGAAACTTTTTCACATAAGATAGGTATTATCGAAAATGTTTCTGAAGTTTTTCTGTATTATAAGTATTTGGAATATTATATAAATTATACATTAATCGTTTGAGTTTTCTACGCGTACATTTAATTCCGACATTTATTTTTACGTATTTAATATTTTTCGTATGCATAAGCAATGTCTTGTAACGCATTGATGTATTATAGGACTATTATATAGGTACCTATACTTAATGCAGATAGTATATGGTAGCTAGTCATCGTATTTGTATGTATTTTTTTTCATTTGCCATGAAAAGCATTGAGTATAGGTAATATTATGTACCTATTTTAAATGGAGCTTTATTTTTATATTTGTAGGTACACCCTGTATCTCATTGGGTATATCTAATCTATTTGGTGATATGACCCAAAATATAGTCGGTTTGGTTGAATAATTTTAATATTATATATTGAGTTAGTGTTTGTTCCAAGAAAAATACAATTTGGATGAATAAGTATGAACAGGTTTATAATATACCAATCAGTAATCGCATAGGAAGGTGCAATACACAATATAAATGATCAATAATGAACTCAAACTTTCAATTGGTATGGAAATATTGTAAAACTTATACCAATGTACAGTGGAAAATTTAATAAAATAAAATCACCTAAAATCGACGCCAGAAACCTCACATTTAAAAATTATAAATATTAAACGGAAATCAATGATAATTTCGTTTTCTCTAACGACATTAATTAATGCTTTTCAAATATTTGCATGAATTAAAACAATTTCTATTGTAATGGATTCATAGTTTTCACACGTATAGATACATGGCCACATGGGGGGGGGAGGACTACGATAGATATAGTTTAAAGTATAACATGACTTGTAGGGTGTGTAAAAAAACTCACTCTCTCGTCTCGGTAGCACGCGCGTACTACATAATAATATATACGACGACACTCGTTCGGAAGTTCCAAGAACTCACGGAACTTTGCCGACACGATCGTCATATTGCATCAGCGTGCGATGTATATTATATATAATGCATTAGTACTATATATACGTGCACATCATACACGTCAAACTCGTTTGACTTTGTCGAAGTTTTTGTGCGTGCTCGGAGATTACGTGTTTTCGACATATTCGCTGAGAGAAGTGCAATATACGTACATATATATATATATATATTATCTACGTATTAGTCGGCGGCCGCATCGTTGGCGGTGTGTGTGTGCAGTCGGTACGGAATCGAAGACATGAAAACTTCGTCACACGCACGTTAGAATATTATTATAATTACTATAGTCGGCTGTATATTGTATACATATTGTGAACATGATAAAATTATAACCAGCTGACTGCCGAGAATTCGTGTGAGGCGTTCACGCAAAAATGGAAGTACCAATAATATATAGAAACTAATGTTATTAATATAACATGTGGACGCGACCAAAACGTTTTTCTGAGGCGTATCGCTCTATAATATCGGCTTGTATTTTTATGATACTAAATAAGTATTATCGTAGAGAATCACACACGTCATCAACTTTCAAGTTCATCGATGTAATAACATAAAAAGGTAAAATATAGCAGCCATTTATTTGGGTAGCTTTTGAACCAGAAGGATTGTATCAACCGAATGTGTCAATCTGGCGAAATATGGTCCATAAGAATAAAATATTTGTATAGGGTTATTTATATAATTTAAATAACTATGTATGAATGTAATAATAACAATAATATATACAAGTATTTACTAGTGAAATGGGGAAAATATTAGACAGGGTACTTATACTTAGGTACAACCAGCAGCAAATCAATATCATCAATATTCAAAACTGCACCTAATTTGTACTGTACCTCAGTACCGTATTTAGGATTTTGTCAAGGGGAGATGTACGTTAGCGAACATTTAATTTCCCTAAGAGGAGGAGGTAGTTCACTTACTATCGACATCACGATATTATAAACAAGTAACAAATAAGAGACTAGGGGGGATCTATCCCCTCCATTCTCCCATAAATACGACACTATTGTACTTATATTTAACTGGACCATGGTTACGACGGGCGTGTAATGAGTCAAGACATTTTTTTTTTACCCATGCAATAGTTAGGTAAGTGCAACTCAAGGTCACCATGTTTTAGTCACGTTTAGGCGATGAATTTAATAGACGGAAACTAAGTATGTTATCATATAAGTTCAAGTTTAACTCAGACGGGTACAGGTGATTCTAACGGGCACTATAGATTTTGTTTATTTATCTCAACAAAATCTTCTTCATGGAACGGGCTATATCGTACCGCCCGAGAGATAAAATCTGATAGCAGCGCGTAATGTTTCCTAAAAATACTCATTGGTGTACTAGAGGTACAACTGATACTCCTGTTGTAATACGCTTCATTATATAATTGATGAAACGATTTATAAATTACTACAAGACGTGAAATAAAAATCAAATTCAAACTGCAGGATTATCGCGAAAGAATAAGTACATCATTAAAATTACAGAATATTTTACCTTTAAAAAATATACCAATGTCCTATATATTATTATTATACTGCGTATGATTAAACTAATATTTAGTAGTTTAGGGTATTGAAAAAAACACAGTAGAAGAAAAATAGCTTTACGTAAATACACACGATTGTCAACACGGGTTGTTGCAATTGCAAGCTTTTGTGATAATTCGTGTTTGCTGATCGATTTGTCTTTACTATTGATGAATATATCTGTATGTCATATATACTTAATGTGTATTTTTGTCGAGTTGGTTGTAAATATACGCAAATCTAAAACACTCAACAAGTAAGTATAGTAGTGTAGTATTATATTAAGAGGATCGAGACTAATATAATACTAAAAAAAACATGCACTAAATATTTTTTTAACTTAAAAAGAAATTGATACTGCATAAAAATGAAAATAATTTATATTTTTGATTAACGTTTTTCCAGTTTCCGCCATCGTAGGACATCATTGATTTGTTGAATTTGAATTTAGTGAGAAAATCATTGTACCTAAATATTTTTATTTAATAAAATAGATATTAAAAATAATTCTGAGCGAAATCGGTTTAACACTTTGGCAACCTGCAAGGTTATCAAACAATAATAATATAATTAAAATGTTCATAAGTAATTGTATTTGTTTTATTTTTTTCCTGATAATTTTAAAGATATAGGTACCTACTGAAAATGTTTAATTTTGACCTCTAAAAGTACCAGCTAGATACAATTTTCTACCAGAAACCTCTTTCGAACTTGATGGTCAAAGCATTTTTGTTTAGAAAAGTATCTTCAGACACAAAATAAAAATATACACATCATTGTAAAATCAATACATTCATCGCTTCACTCCGAATCCAAAACTTACTTTTGAAAATCTATTTTCAATATATAATCTAATACAACACCTGAAAATAAAATTTAAGTAACTTACGATTGTCTTTATGAAATACCTACTGAAATAATCATATTTTTACATTTCTCTCAAATGAGTCACAACTCAGGACAACGTCTAAGGAGACGTTAAAGGTACTACGGTAAAGGTACCGTAGTCTGACGCAGTGACGTAGCTTATATATATATAATAATAATAAATATAAATATGATATGAATTCATAATTTTCAAAAACCATAATTTCGTTATAAACAGTTAATAAACCGTAATATTATTACATTTATTCTCACGCAATGATATTGATATAATAATATGTGCTCTTATTAGTATATGATGGCATATAAAAATACAACGTAAATTAACTATAACAAAATATACGTGTCGCATATTTTACGGCAATAATGCTTTAATATTATAATAATATGTAATATATTATAAATATTTTGTGTACACGGCCGTGCATGCACGTTGTCGGAACACGCTGTAGCGGGTGTGTGACTCGTGTCGTGCGGGTCACGTGCGTCCGCGTCCGAAATTTGTCTGTCCGCCGCTGCAGTTATATAGTCGTCGGTCGTCTCTTGGAGCGCGCGCGCGATAAAGGTCGCGTGCAACCGACAGCAGCAGACCCCTCTCCCCCCCCCACAACCCTCTAACGTTTTGGCGCTACCCTCAAAACCACCGCCGCCGCCGGTACACGTTGCCGGTGACATTTGAATACACGCGGCGATTACACGCGCGCACACGGACCATTGTCTTCTTTAAACTCTAATCAAATGCACAAAAGGTTCGCGGTTTCCTATTCCGTAGCCGCCACTGCAACCACCACTGAAGCCGTACACGCGCGATTCACGTTCATACACGCGCGATCGTAACGGAATACATAATGCATAGAAATATTATTATTATATGGATCGCGCGTACCCTCCCCCCTCCCCGCGTACCTAGTTGGGCAGAGTTGGTTGCCAAGAGTGTGGGCATTGTTAGAAACAGATAGGTATAGTCAATATACCTGCAGTTCACGCATGATGAGACCTAAATTTTTCTTTATCACACCACCCCATCGAACTTATCTCCCTCAATCACTCTTTCTTTCTCTCTTTATCTCTCTCACTATTATCGTTTCATTTCTTTGCTTCAATCTTTGCTATGATATTATAAACGTATCTAAATTGTATGGGCAGAGAACATTTTTTCGTATCATGTGCATTTCAAAGTGCCTCCATAATATTACATCATTAAGTGTCGAATCTGCAAGCGTATTTTTTTCGACAGGCCAATGAGTGTCTTGTTAAATAAATTAGAAACATAAAGTATTAAAAACATTAATATTTTATTTCCGTTTTAATACTTTACAACTGAATTTTCCCACAGTAATCTCATTACATTATTTTTACTGTCTATCGTTAGGAGGTTTTTTTAACTCTAGGTGTGTATTTTAAAAACTTTAACGGAATAGAAAATTATGACTTCATCCGTCTCGTTTTTATCTGAAAGTATTCATCGTGGTAATTAAAATATAAATGCTCACAATTATTGAATAATATATTAACAAGAATATTGAGTAAGAAAATGGAACTAACAATATTTTTCAAAGCACAAAATATGCCCGAAAGTGAGTGAGTTTCAAAGTTTTAAAATTATATAGTTACTAACGAGGTGCGTTATTTTTTTTATAAATAATAGGTATTTTTTTTTTTATTGAATGAAAAATCGTAATCAATTGAATTAAAATACTTGTACAGTTTTGCGCGCCTTAAAAATACGGACCATATCCTATTTTTTTACCACATTTGCGGTATATTTATACATGGACTATATTTGCAGTTACAAAATACAAATTATCAACCTTCTGTATATAATTGTTAATTGTTATTTCT
Source organism: Diuraphis noxia (assembly GCF_037042655.1). Taxonomy (NCBI): domain Eukaryota; kingdom Metazoa; phylum Arthropoda; class Insecta; order Hemiptera; family Aphididae; genus Diuraphis; species Diuraphis noxia. The sequence continues at coordinate 16,105,672 of NW_028301714.1, read as the reverse complement.
TCTACGTATCTTCACCGCTTATATATACAAGAAATTGCGTCATTTCCGGATTTACTAGATGATAAATAAATGTTGACCTGTGATTTTATAAATAATAAAATACCAACGTAGTTTATTCCTACCCCTTGATTTTCCTTTCAACAAACCAGGATGTAAAAATATATTATGTCTAACAATAGTCTATCTATCTATAATACTGGATAAAAAAAAACTGCAGTGTACACGCACTATCTACTTATATATCATGATAACGATACGTATAATGTCATTATAATAATGATATAATATTGCAATAATTTGGTTGTTAAATTTTTGCTTACTAACATTTTTACTAAGCACAACGAGATCATTTAATATCATATTTGATTGAGTACAATAAAATAAAATTTTTTTTTCTAGAGTAGGTACAAAAGAGCTGTTGTCATTTAGCATTTAGATTATTTCAAGTTTTATAGTATAATAATATTAAATTGTTCAATTGTTGGCTTATTTCAATCATTAAAACACTGAAGCAAAAATTAAAATACAACAATATCTGATGAAAAATGATCGTATTTCAGATTAAAATATAATTAGATTTTAAATGTTTTATATAAACGTAAATCGTGAAAAAAAAATGCCATAGATTGTAAAATATTACATTAAACTCAAAATGTATTAAAGTACAAACATTTTTAAAAATTTTTAATTATTATTTGTGATGGCGGAAATTAATGTCAAAGGTATATGCATAGGATAATATAAGAAAACGACACTGTTGCAGTTGATCTCGATTGTGTGTTCGTCCATCTAATTAGTATTGCGTTGAAAAATAATTTCCTTCTCGTTGACTATAAATATTGCATTGTATAGACAATAGATAATAATATAATTTTGCTGTCACATAAACGAGAACATTTCATTGGAATACGTTTAAATAGCCGATACGTTGCTGTCTTTAAAGTAAGTATATACAGTGGTAGTTCTTCTACATTGAAAAGTCCCAAATTTTAGACGACACAAATTCATCCCGTCGATTATTGTGCTGTTATACATTCCTGATCATATTATCTTTCTATACATCACCACAGCAAAAATAAAACGTCAAGTTATTTTACATTCGATCCAACAACAGATTTACATAAGGAATATGACGTGCGTATAATTTATTTTATTTTTTTGATCCTATACGACATATGTCATTCATTTTTTTTTGCGAGTAATCCAGTTTGGGTGAGTTGATTCTCAAGACTTATACTTTTTGAATTAATTATTGATTACCTGGCCTAACCTATTTGTAGGACGTATGAAATTAATTATCAGCACGACAGCACATACATAGTTGATATTCCTTGTTAAGATTAGTACATAATACATATATATAATATATGAATGCTAATATTAGCTTTACCGGGGGAGACACCACGGGGAGATTGCCAGACAAGTCTCCCAAAAAGTTTGTTTTTAATCATAAACTTTGGTTAATCGTCAAACTATTTTTATTCATTTTGGAATCATGACTATTCAGAAGTATACTTACCTAGAGTCAAACGCTTTTAATTTAGTCATTAATTGTTGTCAATTGTCGCCATAATGGTTTTTTTTTTGTTTACTATAGAAGAATTTGACACACCGCTTTAAAAATTGGTATCTATCAATGAGGTATTGGGTTATACTCGAGTATCATTTTCCTCATAAATATTAATTTTCCACTGTTATACAACAAAAAGGGAAAATACTCATACGTAAGTACGTATAAGTACCTCTTAATTGCTCCGGATTCAAATCTGCAGCGGTTTTGATTTAGGTAACCAAGGAAATCTACTCGTATGCTGCAGGTGAATAATACATAGAAATTATATATCAAACTCATAATGTTTTTAGTAATTTATTTATATTATTATAGCAAGTGTCCTTTGTAGAATTGTGTAGGGGTTGAGCCAAAAACTTAAAAACAAAATTATTTTAATCACGTTTAGGCATTTAGAGCTACAGATAATAGGTTAACCTAGCTAGATCAACTATCATATTATTAAAGTGTTATTTTAGTTTTCGTTTAATTCTATTATTTAAGGTTCACTTTGTGATTATCTGTCCTAAAAACGACGCCATATGTTATCATGAACGCGAAAGACATTTTTTTGCGCACACAATAAATTAATCAGAACGAAGTAGTGTTGCGTAGTCCAAAATAATTTGCAGTCAATAATTGGTAGTGTCTAAACGTTATTGAATGCAACCGGCGGCACCTGTCGTTTTTGTTTCTTAATAATTCTTTTCGTGTGTAAATCAAAACTACGATGACGGTTAAAAGATGCCGCCGCATCACAATCAACTACCGAATAATTAGACGAGTTATTATTATATTATAAAGCATGTATATTAATATAGGGTAACTCTCGCGTGAGTAAACATTTTACGAGGCAGAGGGTTAAATATATAAGGTCTCGGATAAAAGTTTTTCCGCAATAATTAATAAAGACGACTACGCGTGGCTACAGCAAGGCCAATTATATGACTACGCGCGGCGAATAGCAGCCGCCTAGAGTCAAACGCCATGTCCACATAAACGAGTTTCGCCGCAAAATGGCGAGAAGTGGTTTAAATATTTTGAATCGACACACGACACACCTATTGGCTATTATTGTCGCGTATGCACCGTCTGTATAATATTATAATAAGTATATGCAACGATAGTGAGTAATATTTATATACCTGCTATATATAATATATATATATATATATATATATATATACTCATACAAATTATGCGCATTGTGTACAGAATGGTTCGTCGTACGCTGTAAACATCCATTAACTCAAAAAGCGTATTATCGTGTATGAAAATATTTTTTTCATTATTTTAAATTATAACGGAACAAAAAAACAATATTTTTCATTATTTTTTATCGTCATAATTTCTGAAGTTTTTACTTTTAAATGCTGAACGAGTATAGTTACTATTGTTTACAATTTATAATATTTATTGATTAATGTATATATATATATATATAACTTTCAAGTATCTTTAATTAAATTATTGATTTAGAATAGTCAGTTATCTGAAAAGAGTGACACATGCCACAGGGGAAATTATACCACACAAATGTTTGTCCACTACACTTCGCTAATTTAAACTTAAAATATTTGTAACTAACTAAAGTGAAAACTTTTAAAAAAATTAAAATAATAGGTACATTAAAAATACCTATATTTTTTCTAAACATGTGATTTTTAAAGGCTATAAATTATCTAAAAATAATATTTCCAAAAACGCTGAAACTTTTTCAGAAAATTAGTGTTAACTTATATAAAATAATCACCTTATGCCTATATATTATTTAGACATATAGCTATAGTATTATATCAACAATGAATTGTAATTTCATTCCTTTTAGTCAGATTTTTATGGATATATAAATATATTGCGTTTGCCGTTTTGAAGCGTAGGTATATTATTATTATTTTACTTGCGTATTGATGTATTGTACCTATGATCAATTAACGGTAGGTATTCAATGTCGGTTTATTTTGTCTCAAACGACAGACAATTTTACCGTGTATTTATTATCATATTACCTAATATTATAGTCATAGTACATATTCACAAATTACACAGATTGAGAGATCATACAATTTTCGTGGTGACAAAATCGAGGTCAAATGCAGCTTATATATTTTAGAGACAGATAAGCGGACTGTGTCTACTCGCAGCCGTATATTTAGAATTTCGATGCCAGGATTGAGCATGACCTGCAGCATACAAATTTACATAACTGTCGATATTTCTTTGTTTAAATTCTATCAATCATATTAGCTAAACGCAATTATTTTGGGTAGTTTCACATTATTTTCATATTGGGTAAAATATTAAATTCTCTGTGTCAATAAATATTTTCCACCATATTGAAATTGCTGCAGGGAGCTACACGGAACCCATTCCTTCTCTTTAGTTCCCCCTGCCAGCAGCTATATCATTCAATACATTTATTCTTCACTTCCCTACGGAAATCGTATTTATGCCATCACCATCAGCACCATGACTTCCAACAAACAATTTTCACACCGAGTGCTGCAGGTTCTATATATAGTTGACCCTTTAAGGGCCTTTTATTCCACGCATAAATGCATTGAAAAATGAATGCAGAAATGTAATTTGCAAACTCCACGAACACTCGATTTTTGTGAAATTTGCTGTAAAGGGAAAAGTAAATTACCTTTTTTTTCGTTTTTCCTAACTACCTTTTTCTTCCTCTACTTCCCCATAAATCTTCTTGAAAAAAGACGACGATGGCGTCAGCTGCAGCAGGTGTCGAAAAACAAACTGAATGTCCCAAAAACCAACAATGTCTTTAAACATAATATAATACCTATTGCTGATTCTGCAGTATTTGTTTAAGCGTATATATTCTAATCTCTTTACGAAGATATTATAGTTTCTAAAATGAAGTAAAGCTGTTTGAACAATAAGCATAATATACGTCGTCATTGTGTGTGGGTTAACCGTTAAGCCATTATAGAATGGAATCTAAAAAAAGTTTTTTATTTGGAAAAATTTACTTTTATAATAGATAATACCATTGAGTATAACCCTATATGCTACACAATTTAATATAAAATACAAAAATAAGAATGTAGGTAAATGTTTTTTTTTTTTTAATATACAAAAATTATCCAAGATTTATGCACTTTTTTTAAATGGACCAAAATATGTACAAAATTATTCGATTTCAATTTTCGTTTTTTAAACCTACATTGCATTTCTAGCTTGAACTGATACAAATCGAGAGAATACCAATAGCAAAATATAAAACTACAGTCTACAACAACTTTCTAGTATTAGGTACCTACTATGTATTATAATAAAATACAATAGTTGTATATAGGTACAATGTGCGTAAGTGAATACAATGATGAAATTGTGTGTATAGTATTAGATATAATATATACCTATAGTATATAGCTTGCTATATATGTCTAAATATAATATATTGTATATAGGTTTGTGCGAGTTTCCATAACAGATATACCGCACATTTATACCGATTTTTTTTACCAATTTATGAATTTTCTTTTTATTATTTTTTCAATTTAGGTATTTTTATGTATATATACATACATGCATACATAAATATATATATATATATATATTATATGTAATGCCACCGAACGGCGCCACCGATGATTGGCAATTGCTTGCGCGGCCTATTTTCCTCGGCTGATTCGATTTCCTCGTTTACTACGCCTGTTATATGTACATACTACATAGAATACCGAAACTCAATATAACATAATATACAAAATACGTAAACCATGCGGAGACAGTGGCGAATGAAATCTATACGCAACGCGTAGATGCACGTGTAATATTTATAGTCCTATAAATTATTGTCACAAATAACATTAATAGAAATATAATAATAATACCTTATATCGTATATATACACTGATACGTCTAAATTATTATTTTTATATTGGAAACCGGAACGGAATACGATATCGCTCGCGGATATCCTCCAAACGCTCCGTAGCCCATTACAGTTACCGTTACAGCAAACCAAACACACTTATAATGTTACGGGCAAAAGTCGAATCGAGCAAACCTCAGAAATGCTCGGTCAAAATACGAACTTCCCACAATCCTTGAGAAAAATGTCATATTTCGGCTTTTGATCGGGCAAACCTAGTTATGAACAACCTCATTTGGGCAAAACTGTATACTGATTTTTATCGTATGGGCAAAATTGTAGTGCTTTTTAATATACGTCCGCTAATATTAAATACAAATAGTGATTATTATCATATGATTTTATTACGATTATTAATGCGTCTATTATGTGTAGCAACAAATAAACAAAAATATTTTTATTTTTTATGATTATTTATGTTTATTCAATTATATTTTTACAATATTTTATGATAATTATTTATTTGTATTTAATATTAGTGAAGTTATTTAAGACACTACGGGGTTGCTCAAATGAAGTTTAATATTTAAATGTATTAATTTTTTTAATTCTTTATTTTAACATTATAAGATTACCTAATATTATTATTTATTTATTTTTATACGAGTACTTAATATCATTATATTTTTATTATTATTTAAGTGTATTCAATTATATATTTTGTACAATAATATTTATTTTATGATTATTTTGGTTTTGGCCTTACAATAAAAATCAGTATACAGTTTTGCCCAAATAAGGTTTGTCATAACTAGATTTGCCAGGTCAAAAGCCGAAATATGACATTTTGCCCAAGGATTTTGGGCAATTCGCATTTTGACCGGGCATTTCTGAGGTTTGCCCGTAACATATACAGAGCGATTTTTTACAAGCTTGCTCACCCCTTTTTTCTTCAATATCGCAGTATCTATTCAGAATCTGACTATACTAAATATACTAAAAGATTGTGTTTTCAAATTTTTAAGATTTTTTTGTACTACTTAAGAAGTGTCCTGTTTCAACACAATATAACTTAGAAAATAATTTTTCCGAAAATATTAAGGTATTAAAATCAAAATTCAAGTCAATTGTTTTTAGTAATTTAACTTTACCTATGTACTGAAGATAATAGTTAAATAATTATGTTTTTAGAAGATGTGTGAGCTGTGAGCTGTGGTTACTTGAATATTTTAATAATTAATATTAATCTATATTGACATTTATAATTTTTAGATATTATTATGGCCTAAGCACTATTAAACTAGTACCTAAACGTTAAATACAATATTTTTTATACCTATGTCTTTAAAATCATTTTTAAATTTTTAAAGACTTTTGATTTATATTCTTACTATATTCGTTTTAATAATTGAAATATATCTCGTTTCTTACTTATACTTTTTGAACTAGGCACATCAACATTTGCAATGATAAAGAGACATTTGTATTTGAAAAATATGAGCTTCTTTGTATAGCCACAGAAAACTTCTTAGATAGTACAAAAATCTCAAGAATTTAAAAATACAGTCTTAAGCAATTAATTATACTAATTAAAAAAATTCATATTTGAATAAAAATTAAAAATTACTAAAATATCGAATACGTTTAAACACTGACTAGTATATAAGCATTAAATATATGCCATTTGATCGAACCCATTATTTTACATTATGTATCATATTCTATTATAGATTAAGAAATAGAAACAAAAACAGTTCACTTTTTGAGATCAAAGGGCAAGTAAATTTATCAAATACCGTTATAAAAATGATCCACTTAATAAATATATGATAGGAACTTATATTATATATTTATATATAATGTGGTCAATAACCCGTGTACGATACTTGTTATTTACCAAACAGCTTTTGATATAACGTTAACGTTAATAGCTATAATATCGTTTTTCATGCATTCGATTATGCAAGTTATTGTGACGAAATCGTGACTTGTTGATTTGATATACTGGTATTAAGACTTCAAAATTCTAGTAGATATACTTATACCGCGTAATCATCCTAATCGGTTATCATCTATACAGGCACTTTACGCATATAACTAGTCAACGAAACAGAGTATTGGCTACCAAAAGTAAGTATAAGTACTAATCGAGGTCGACTTCGATTACAAGCAATGTTTGAATCATCGAAAATTTCCATATTAAAACATGGCTAGGTAGGTACTATTAAAATTAATGTAGATAATAGCGGTAAATAGCGGTAAATAGCGGTAATAAATGAATATATCGGTACCAGTATTCAAATTTTCAAGTCCACTCTTTGATCCAAGCACCTATAGTCTACACCTATAGATAAATATATTAATAACTCATAAATGAAAAAATTATAATGCACTAAATATAATAATTACAATACATATATAATATATAATTACAGTTAGTATTACAGTGTATAGCCTTGTGCCCTTGTACGTATATAGATAAGTACGTATATACTTAGACGGCTGTATACCTATTATGTATTTATATATGATACATATTATGTATAATGTTATCAGGTGTGTATTAATGTTCATGCAAGGTAGGTAAGTCTATATTCAATTAGGTTAGGGCTAGACAATATTGGTGGGTTAATTTTTTTTTAGATTTCTAATTATTTACAAAACACTCATTATAGTAGGTACCAATTTGAAATTTAATTAAATGATATAATTGTCAATTGATAATATTTATATAATAGTATCAAAAAAATATAAAATTAATATCGTTTATTAATTTTGTAAAAATATTGATATAAATTTCTTTAAATTATGAAGGGGTTTATTTTTAAAGAAACTCGTAAAATAATAATATACTAATTAATACTGATGAATTGTTTATATAGTTGTACATAATCACAACAATTTGTAATTTGTTTGTGCAGACAAAATATCAAATGTTGAAAAGGCTGAGTTTTTTTCCAAGATGGCCTTAGTATCTTATTTATCTTGTTTGTACATTATTAGTATATTACTATACAACGGACTATTTAAAAATATGAACCTGCTGCCTAGAACAGTCAGGTCAAATTTAATCCGGCATTGAATATTATTAGGTTAGGTTATATGGCTATATGGCTGCGGGCTGGAAAAAAAATTAAAGCCACAACGTTATTAAAACGATAAAGACGTGACACGCATAGTCTAGTTTAATATACATAACGAGATAGACTTAACCGCGTCGATAGCTTTTCGGTGACTAGTAATTGAGTAATCTGTATTTAAGCTTTGCTAATCCCATTTTAAGCGTTCGATCCCCTTGTTCGTTTCCGTTAAGTAAATCCCGCGACCGCGTGCGTACACGACAAATAACCCAGACTCAAATGGACCGTGAGAACAAACTCTATATAATATATATACCTACGACAATCGTTCAACCGCGGTTACGGTGGGTAAGGCGTATCTATAAACGATGTATAAACAATTAGTATTCTATAAAAATTTATATTATGTCTCATATCGAAACTGCGATTCATCTAATCAAACAAATAGCGTTTTTCACAGTAGGTGTTTTTGAGTAAACATTATTTAATCTATTTTCATAACTATGATATATAATTATATCATTTTATATTATATATATAATTATATTATTTATATTATATATATTATTTATATTATTATATTATTTATATCAACCATGTGCTAGGTAATATTATTTTTAATTTGAATTTGACAACCATACAAATATTGTAGAAAAAACTAAATAGATACAATAGCAATCGGCACTATTCGATAGAAGTTATTATAATGCAAGTAATTTGATGTTTAAAATTAAAATTTACAAATTTTACAACTGTTAGTTATATTATTTAATGATACAATTACCGGACTACAATATTAAAACATTTAAAAAAATTAAAAGATTTCTTAGAATATATTAAAGATATTTATATGATTAGATTACAAAAATGTTAATATACACTATACTAGCATAATGTATGCTACCAACTCTTTATATTATACACTCGGTACATAAATACTTTTATCTAAAATAAAAAAGAAGCATACTGACAACTCATACTCCAAATTAAAATATCTCTGCCAATCACAAGTGAAAAATTAAAATTCCGTCGAGCTATATTGATTCAAAAAGTTATATTTCTATTACCTAGTGCATTTAATTAATTTAATTTTCGAAATGGGTTTGATGCAAAAATTACTATTCATATTATACAAAACAAAAACACATAGGTCTTGATATTGAATATCTATTTTATAAATTATGCATGTTGTAATAAGCCCGCTATACCAGTACGTATTAAATATTATTTTATAATACGTGTATATATTATTACGCGTGTTTGTTTTTTTATTTTTGGATTCACCACTTCCACTCATCGTGCAGAATTACGATTTCTTTCCTCCCTTCTTATATAGTCTTGTAGGTACACATATATATTCTAAAGAGTAGAATAAATAAATATAAAGGAAAAAAGAATGACAAACGTGAAAAAAAAGTAATTGGAAAACTGTCGTCGCGAGGTACAGTCACGACGACGACGACGACGACGCGCAACGGTGCACAATGTAGTATTTTTGTAATAGTGTATATTATATATTATACACATATATGTATATATATATATATATATATATATATATATATATATATATATATATATATATATATATATATATGTATTGTTGTGTAGTTGTAATACATGTATATTGTATAGATGTTTGCAGCGTGAGTGTGTGCGTGGGCGGAGGGTAGTTTTTTGGAAATATTCGGTTACGACAGGTGTATGGCAGTAGCCGGGGGGTGGTTGCGTCTGGCGTACTCGCAGCGGGCGGACGACGTCGTGTCGCGCGGCAGCAACAGCAGCAGCAGCTTTGATACGTATGTCGGGGGTTGTAGGGTGGTGTATTTTTTTTTCGTTCTCCCTTCCCGGATACCTCGTTGAGCCAAAAGGACTTTGCTTGCCGTCCTGGTGGTTGTGGCGGAGACGGCAGTGGTGCCGGGAAAACAGTCGACGCGCAGGGGTGCGTTTGAAGATAAGCGGCGAGAAGGAACGCTGCGCGAAATTGTTTTTCTCACCCTTGCCCTCTCCACCACCACCTCCACCCTTATACTATCAACCACTACCTCCACCGACACTCACTGCCGACGCCAACTACCCTCTCAAGCGCGCTGGCACCTCATAACCGCCACTCGCCGTCGCCTCCATCGTGTCATACGCGCGGCCTCCTCCTTGTACATAAGGACCCACGACCGCATTGTCTTGGTCTGACGAAAGCACCATCGTCGTCGTCGTCGCCGTCGTCGCCACCGCCGCCGCTGTCGGTGGCGGCTGGGTGAAGGGCGAACCCCTTCAACTTTTCCACCACCTGCGATCGACAACCCACATCCATTATTTCGCTATAAATGAGATATCGACCGGTATGTACGCCGTATACTCGAGCGCCTGCTATACACCGCCACGCCAGTCGTTTCTTACGGTAGACGGTAGCTATATATATATATTAGATTTATAAGAAGAGAATAGAAAAAAATATATATATATATATATATTATGTATGCATACACACGAATCCTTTTCGTTTTTCTTTCTTCACGGTACACAAGGTTCCCTGCTGCAGTCCCCTTCAAAGCATGTCAGTGGTAATCAGGTGTTCTGACTCAATTTTTACAAAAGGATGAAATCATTTTAATAGGACTATACTAACTTATACACGCTCAACGATGACCGTATACACATTATGTGTGAAATGATAATTTTCGTACTTTTTATACAAAAATACTATTTACTGTATATACAGAACATATTTTAATCATGTATATAATCAGTGGCGGCGGTGGTTGTCAAAATAAGCTGTTCTGATGGAACATTGGGTACTATCCACGATGCTGATGTAGGAGTAGTGTTTACAACCGGTGCTGTAGGTACGCTAATGAACTTTGGATATGACTTGTTGATAATTTCAATTTTGGATTCGGCTATAATGCCTTTTATCAAATATTTCGGCAACCGACATCTGGGTGCCATCGTGAAAGTGCAAAAAGTAAAGTACCAAACTATTGCGTATCAAAAACCATCGCATACTACTAAACGCGACTTATTGTCTCACATCAATTGTATTTATGAACCTATTCACATCAGCATAGATTAAAGGCAAAATTGTCTTACAGTCGCTTTAATCATTGAAACTTGGATGAACCTTTTGCCATATTTAAAATCACTGAATTACTCTGTAACGAGTTTCAATCTAGTATAAAATTATTGGAGCGACTCTCCTTCTCGCGAGAGATGTCAAAGAACTTCGTTCCAAAATCCCCACTCACAGATTCTCTGATACTTTCCAGGAGGTACCTATATGATGCATGCATTTACTTACTATCCGTCGTATCTACATCAATGCCAACAGTTCAATTGTTAGCCTTAAAGTCACGAATCATACTCATTTGGCATGCACCCTATTACCAATCACCATACACTGCTTAGACCTATGTGATGCTTTCTTGCTAGCAGAATTAGTAGAAAGATAGCCCACTTTAGCATTAATTTTAAAATTTAAACATTTTATTATTTTAAACCTATTGATATCACTCTATGAACGAATTCAACTATTGTTCTTAGTTCAGTCAAAGGGTTTAAAGGTCAAATATTCAGCTCAAAATGTTTGTTGTCAACATAATCGCATAAATCCGCGGCTTTTTTCATTATATGTGTCTGAACAGTGAAGATATGTTCCCACTTCAAATAACCCAGCTGATATCATGTTTCGGGAGTTATTCCCGAAGCATTAACACTGCGGTATCAGGTTAGGTCAGAAAGTTGTAGAAAAATCTCAGTACCTGACTGTTTCCAAAGTGTGTGCTGCTGAACAATTTTAATCGCACAGAAAGTGGTACTGAATATCAACGTCCAATAATCAAGTTGGCTCTCGTTCGCACAGCCAAGGAAGAAGCTAACTCATCTAAACACATATTTAAATTTTCAATTTAGGTATCTTTCCTCACTATAACATAACATACCCAGTAAAGTCATTACTTTTTTATTGTATGAATGTAATCCAAAAATACATTTTAACAGTTAAAGCCACCCCCAATTTAGAATTAACATAATTTTAAATTATCAAGTTATTTATTATATTATACAGTAATTAATACTATTTGTATTTATCATTATTACTAATCTATATGTAATTTTGCGACTGGAAATCACATAATATTTTAACTATCCAAGTTCAAACTATAAAATATATTATGTACATAAAATTCAAAAGGCTTAAAAATTGAATACAAGAGTTTCTATAATTTATTTACACTTGAATTTAAAAAGAAAATTTAGAATAAATCTATAATTATTTTTATGAACGTTAGAACTTCTAACTTAGAAGATAAAATCTATACGAATTCATATTTTATATATTAAATATATTACACTACTTATGCTCTCTGTCAGAACAATTTCCTATAGCCTTAATTTAATATTATATTTTATTCGAGATAGAACCTCCCAATAGAGGTCTTTGGAAAAATAAGACTATATATAATAATTGTTGTTATTATCGTATTCTATATATATATAACGGAAACATTTATTCGCAGGCCGCGATATTATAAATTTATAAACAGTAATACGTATCACTATTCGAGTGTAGAACGTGTGTTTTTCCGTACGTGAATAATATGCCGCAGATGTTTCCGTGAATCACACGAAACGAAGTACAAAACCTATACATAACCCTTTAAATTCGTATCATTAAGTCGACTCTCGTTTAGTTTTGGGGGAGCCGTTGTCGCGTCCGCCGAGTCGTGCATTTCACACCTCCGCTGCATATACACCTGTTTGAACCCACGGTACGTCGTCGGTACTTATGATTTATTATTCAACTGTCACCTAATCGTCGTGATGACACACAGGTATAATAATAATAAGTACACACTATGCATGGCGTATTCGTTGTATTTAATTATTACATGTGCTCACTGTACTCACATAAACAAATTACTGACTGTGGTTGACAGCTGTAAAATATACCAAAAATAATATAGCTGTATAGGTAGTATGAGTGATTTTATTAAGAGAATATAATAGCTTAATGTAATAATTTAATTTGACATAATATTAAAGTATGTACCTAAGACTTTTTTATTCCGGTTAGACACTATTCCAAACAAAACGACAACATAAATACGTATTAATTAAAACGCACAAATTAGCTGTACAATACCAATAATCAAACTTTCGCATACAAACATTAATATTGATATTAAAGCCACTTTTCAATGGGGAATGCATACAAATTTAAATGATCTCTTTAAACCTTCCTCGAAGTCAGTTAACTGCAGTTAGTTAAATAATTATTGGTTATTATTGCAATGGTAAATAATGTCAATTTAATAATAGAAAAAATGTCTAGCTCGTTTTATCAAAAGTAAATTTATGACGAGTTTAATTTGTTTTGCTACCTTTGCAGAAAGTATTCTCTAACCAATCAAACTGCGAGTGGAAAAGTCTTTAAATCTTCACAAAAGAACAACTTTTTAATGTTAATTATTTTTATTAGGGAGCCCATAAAATTTTAGATCCGTAATGGCGTAATGTTAAATTATACATATTAATTGAAATTAGTATTTCACATGACACATATCAATAATAATATCTCATACATTTTATGCTTTTTTAAAATAACACGTCGATACTTATTAATGATACTTGTTGAACTTCAAAAGCATGACCTACCCTCATAGATACTATATAATGAATGAAAACGTGTCATATCCGTGTTATAAATGAAAACTATTAATCAACACACATTTCCGAAATGAATGAACTATTATGTCAGTCGTCAGAACTGTCAAGGTTGATTAATTTACGATTTTATGTGTTTATAAATAGTTTAAACTTTTTGACGAGACTTTTACAGCTTAAACACAAGCTATTTTAATTGATTTTGTTTTTATTGGATGTGGTAAATTCTTTAAAACTTTTTTGGGTTTATTTTTATCATTTGTTCATTGTAAGGTCGAGATAACAATTATCTATATACATCGACCAAATGGTTTATTTAAATTTATTTTGCATGGTCACGTTACAACATTAATAGTTTTACTATCAACGAGATACCTTACGAAATATAAAAATAATTTTAATATATAGGTATCTTTGCAATTATGATATTGTGTAAAATATAAAAATAATGTTTATTTATAGTCGGATATTTATATTTTGTATTGTTGTACTTCACTAACTTTATTTTATATAAGTTAACTTTACGTTTTAAATCAATAATATTATTCACCTATGTGTTGGTTTTATAAAAACGTACTTATTTGAATTCGTTGCTACTACGCACTGAATTCTCTTCAAATCGTTCTATTTGGCATTTTCTATAGTGTTTTTTTTCGTAAAAATATACGGTTACAAGTTACAACTAATAGTTTGAATAATACTATACTCTCTCTCTCACACACACACATGATTTATTTTGCAGTTTTCTTCGCGTCTAGTGTTTGATGATTTAAATATTTCCTTGAATACAATATAATAATCTGATAATCGTGAAGGGTTATACTGAACGTCGGCGGATTTATATACTCTCAACTCTGTATAAATAACAAACAAGGTTTTTGTTGAAAATATACCTTTTAATGATTTTGTAGTCATTAAAATTTGATTTACATACTTAACAATACGAAAAAAGAAGAAACTAAAATTGCTGGTGTATACAAAAATTATCTTTTATTAATTTAACAAATTTATAATCAATTACAAAATTCAAATATTATAACAATTGAAATAACAGTTACAAAATATGTATAAATTTATATAGGTACATGTTTCAAATAAAAAAAAAAAAAACATACAGTTTTGAAAAAAATATTTTATAACTGGCAAAAAATAGACCAAAGTTGCTATTATCATAGGGAAAACATTTTTGAAGATATAATATGTATAAAGTAAAAGATTTTCAAAGTCGAAAAAAGGGTTGGGGGAATAAAAAATATACATAAATATAAAGAAACAAACAAATACACAAAATAAACGTCGCATACAGTAGAAGCTTAAAAAAATTTTACAAAAATATAACACATGCTTCAAATAGAAAAAGGGGAAACATTTTTAAAAAATGAGAAAATGAGAAAAATAGCACAAAACGACTATAATTTATACACAAAAAAGTTATATAAAAAAAAAAAAATACGTCAGTCAGGAGACACAAAAACAAGGAGGGGAGGATACGAGATGGCGATTTGGTGCGGATTTGTAACAGTTTTGGCCCCTGGTCACCTCCACAACATTTCACGACCGTTCCCACGAGTAGACAAGTGTCACGGACGCGTTTGCTCGGACGCGTGACGACCTTGCCCAACCGGCGAGGCCAGACCGATACGGCCGCGGGAGCGATGGTCGACGGCGACAAGCAACGGCGGCTAGTGCGCGATGTTAGCGCTTTGATGGTTGACGACAAGAGGACTCTAGCGACAGACTTGCGGCGGATACCGTTGGACACGAAGCGAGCTGAGAATCGAGATTTGGCGCATGCGGAATGGACGGTGATCGCTATACGGACAACCGACCCGGCCGATGTGGGTTTACCGCGGGACGAAAAGGCGAGAGCCATCGGACCGCCGCACGAGCGACGTACCGCGATCCTTGACAATCGGTAATTTTCGCCCTGGCGTTGACCCTTCAGCCGCGTCTTTGTCCTGCAATGACCGTCGCCACGAAGTCACACGCCACCGGACCCTGAAACGTTCATAGTTTCCTCGGGTTCGGTGCCGCTGATATCCGTGTTCCTAGCACATAAATCTCTATACCACTTACCCCGTGCCAAAGTGTCCGCCACTGCCATCGTAACGAGTCGCCATCGCCGTCGTCATCATCGTAGGTACGGTCGGGGCGGAATCGTTGCCCACGCCGTTACCTCAACTAACCACCGTGCCGTCGACATCGTCGTCCGTCGATCCACGCGACCGTAACTGCCGGGCGCTCGCCGAGTCGCCAGAGGGTCTCGCGCGTCAACGACGACCGAGCGCGCTACGCTCGTGAACCCGTCACCACGTGGGTGGTGGGGAAACGCGTTTGGGTGACTTACCGCCGTGCACCTTCCGGGCTCTTTCACGTATCCTCCCCTCCTATTCGTCGCCGTCTTCCTGACGACATCATCGGCCCTTAGGGGACCGCCAGACTAACGTGGGTCGCGGACGGTTTCTCTTCGCCAGCAACATAGACGTCGGAAAATCCGCCTGACGCCTTTCCAGCACGAGGTCTTATACCTTCGTGGCTGGTCGGATTTTCCGGTTGTTGCTGGCGGGTCCAGCCTACCTACGACCTCACCGTTGTCTGACTCTTCAATGCCCTGAGCCGGCTCAATTTCGTTCTCAGCTTCACACGTCTTCTTCACCGCATCGTCGAGTGGGCCTTCCTTGGGAATCGGAGTGGGTTCGACGGGCCCCAACTCCAAGGACGGCGCGTCGCCACTCGACAATAATGCACTTCTGACCACGAAAATTGGCACCTGGTCATTGGTGTCTTTAGTATCTTCTGCGTTGAGCGTCACGTCTTCAAGGACCACAGTGGAATCCACGGGTTCCGACTCTTGAAACAGCTCGAAAATTCTCGACATGGTATCTTGATCGATAGAATTCAGTAGAGTAATGAGCCAGGTGTGCATGTTGTCGTGTTCGTCGTACAATCCGTCCATGATGCCCACAATTATTTCATGCAGGATATGGAGTAGTTCGACTTGTATTTCGTGTGTGTTACGGTAATAAGCAGCCATTTTTTAAATGTGCGTATGTAGTAGCTGGTCGAATTGAGAATTGCAAATGAACTAAATTTGTCCTTTTCAACACAGAGACCGATAAATTTAAAAATCTCTTAGACGACTAAGTTTGTTACTAGCCAGCGAGTACGATAATCGTTTGCATTGGCCAGCAACATTAGAATTTCGAGTGCGTTTATTTTCCTAAACTTTCTGCAATATTAGCAATTCAAATACCTTATACGTACTATTATATTACAATAATCTATGAGCAGTAACTAAAAGCAAACATTTTTTATTTCCATCATTAATCTCATAAAAACATTTCTTAAATGTTCAATAAATAAAAAAAAAACTTAATTTTTTTACTTATCAAAATTACAATTATCTTATATTTTTAATGTTGAACCAAATGACAAAAATGTATTCCTTATATATATATATATTAGCCTTCCTCTATAGCCTTAGTTCGAGATAGATTTTTTGAGTTTCATCTTCACTAATCAAATTTTGATAGTTTCAAATGAAGTTTTTTTATGAAAATTAGACACTGTTATGGCTATCAATGCTATCATACAATAATGAAGCACTTTATTACAGTGTATGCTTGGCTTTTATGAATGAAGGCAATTTTTTTATTTCGGGAATGTCAACATTTAAAAATGTTCATCAATGCGCTAAAGAATTTGCAAATAGTAAAGTTCACAACAGAAGTATTGAAGCAATATATTTTTTGACTTACGAAAAATGTTTTTATGTTGTAAAATTTACAATATTCTAAACTAATTTTGTAAACCTTCAAAACGTTGTTATACCGAACATTTAAAACCAAAACAAGTATAGTTTGTTGAAAAATTAGTTTTTTAAAGACTATTTTTATTCTTTGGTTTTATTTTGTTTTAAACTATTATTTTATTTTTGTATAAACATTTTTAAAATGTTTTTTTTTAAACTTTAAAACATTTTTTTTTTATGAGTTTTACTAGTATATAAGCATATTGCATAAACGAATAAAAACATAGACGCATGCGTTTAACTAATATAATGAATAAATAATCATTCATTGGTTACATGTACGTGGATTTATGTTAAATGTTAAGACAAAAAAATTGTTTAACAACACTGTTGTTAATAGCATATAATGACGTTTGCCAATCCAGAAACTCCCTTCGCTAATTATCGAGGAGCGAAAGGAAGTACAGAACACTGACATTTGGTGCCCGGCATGCATATTTAATACAAATTACAATTACTATAATATTATACACCTAGGTATCACATCTATATATGTATATTCTGCTTACTACTTACATTGTGTATATTAATATTAATTTCAATACTCATTTTTTTATTTGGACATGTTGGTTTATTTTTTTTTTTTGCAATATTTGCACACATTGAATTTTGTATGTACCATATAAACTCCGGTCTTATAATAATATTTCTATTTTAAAATCTGTTCATAAAATTATATATAAGTGTGTAAATTAGAAAGTCATAAAGGTTCAAAATTGGCCAGCCTAATTTTATAGTAAACTAAGATAAGGGATACCTTGCAACGGTTTCTTGACTCACATAATACCTACAATCTTCATCACACTGTAGTGGACAAATGGGCTAATTTAAAAATGATTATATTTTATGCCTGGAGTTCATTGGATGCGTTAAAATTGATGCGTACAAACCAAAAACATTAAATACAGTGGAATCCTAATTAGAATAAAGAATTTCACCCTTTTTGATTTCCTCATTCAATAAATTTCGTAATATGTAATTAATTAAAACATGACATTTATGGAAATTAATAAATTACTATGGAAATATGCTATTCAATTCATAGAATTTAGTTAGTACTTTAATAGCTGTATTACATTGTATTTGGAGTTCATTACGTAGAAATTACAATACATGTTGATATTGTCGATGTTTGGTAATAGGTGGTCTGTATTTTTATACTTACAGACATTTTTTTTTTTATTATTAAACGAAATATACCCTCGGCGACATAGAAATTATAATTAGCAATATTGTGTATTGTAATTTTTGTGTTATTATTGTAATATTAACTGGAGTCAATAGTAGCGTCCCCTGAGAACCTGACTAAGACATGTAAAATATTGAATAATATTCAGTTGGAAGCTTTATTTAATAGCGCTTATACTTTTTTAGCATGTTTAAACACCATAAACCCGTGTAAATCTCAAAGTGTTGCGCCGCCTATATTCAAAAATTGGTACTATTTAACATAACAACGTTACACACAATAATGTTATTTTAAAACTTATGAATTCCTATCTTTGAAAGACAATTTATAAGGTAAAAACTTGTAATAATTACGAAAATGACATCAACTTTTGTGACCTCCGGATTTCAGAGGTCACTATGACACTTGGAAGTCATAACGCCGGCTTGTATCTCAATTGCGGATGTCATAAGACATCACACACACACACACACACACACACACACACACACACACACACACACATAGGTTACAACCAAATTGTCTGCATTGCACATATTATATATTGTTATCCCGATTTTAAACACAAATTTTACTATCGTATTCTACGAACTACCGCGAAGGAAATAGGATGGATTCATTCCGGTTCGCTGTCGTACATATCTATGTAAAAGAACCTTTATTATGTGTTGGAGTTTAATGTAATAATACAATGTACAGAACGAGTGCCGGTAAAAGATGTACAAGAAAAACGGCAATACGTTGAGACTAGATAAGATTTATTACGATGCACTATAGCTGAGCACAGCTTGATAATATCGCAGCTCGTTCAATAATGTAAAAAGTCTAGTCGACAAGTTCTCTGCTGTGGATGTGCTTGGAAAAAATCGGATCGTTTAATATTTCAAAGGACGACAATGGAGGCGTTGGTAGTGGTGGCGATGGTGTTGCTGATGCTGCAAACATGAGAAAAAGATTTCGACATGTTCTCCGTACTCCACAAACCAAACAATATACGAGTCGGATTTACGCCGTTTCAAACCCCACGCACGTGAGTGGGTCGTAGGTGTGTGTGATTACGCGTTAAAGCGATATGAACGCGTCCAAAATGATATCATATATTATATTAGCGGCCGCGTGCTAGTGGCAACAGAGCTCTGGTTATGGGCTGGTAGGTCAGCCTCGGGTTCGTGTTGTATAGGTGTTTATTACCGCACACCGGTGTACCTATCTTTATATGTATATGTATATAAAATATACACGTA